>NW_026723507.1:0-14381 GCF_029784015.1 Lycium ferocissimum
TTTTTTCTTAAAATTTTTCCTTTGGGGAAGGCCCCGGATTTTTTCTCCTTCTTTTTTGTTCTTCTTTTCAAAAAACTTTGGGGAATTAAGATGAATTAATCATTTTTCTCTATATATATAAAAGTCCCTTCCAATAGCAAGCAACCATATTGCCCCTTAACTTGGCTTGAAATTATTTGGCCATGAGGAAAGGGGGTCCAGGGCCAAATGGCCATTTTTTTTTGAAATTTCTAGCAAACCCCCTCTTTTTTTCATGACAAATATTTTCCTTCGTTCCAAATTTGCCCCTAGCCTTTCGCCATATTTCCATGAGTCATTTTGCAAATTTACCATTTTCCCCCCGGGCCTTTCTTATTTTTCCCCCAATTTTTCAAATTTTCCATAGGCGATTTTGTCATTTTGCCTCGACTTACCCGGGGGTACAAAATACGGATGTAACAAAACAAATGAGATGCATAGGTAATCAAAATGCGTGTCGAAACCATAAGAATTTTAGCGTAAAACATATGTCAAAGCCGCCCCCCCAAGGGACTCCTGGGAAAACATGGCGCCCCTCCCGCGCCAAAACACATCATACTTCGGGGCAGGGAATATCCCCCCAACCCAAAATCATAACATACCAAATGGCCATATCGCATATATCATAACAAAGCGTACATGGCAAACATACACCGAACCCAAAGCACGTATATACCCCCCTCACCCCGGGGGCGGGGCGAACAAGCAGGAATACCCCGAGAAAAATTTTCCGGCCCGGAAAACCGGGGGAAATATCGGGGGCATCCACGAGTGGAGTAGGGGGAAACTGATGCAATAAAATACCAAAAAAATTTTCCCGAGACTCAATGAGGCTTTAAAAAGGCAAATCAAAGTAACGAAATCGACAATCATAGTACGTACCTTTCTACATCACGGGGGTTAAACCCGATTTAACATTCGGGTCAAAGTACATATCAAAACGTTTCATGACTTAAGGGAATATTTAAAATGATTTTTTTGCTTAGTAGCTAAAACATTCCTTAAAACCCGCTCGAAGACAAACCGTAAATACAAAGAGTAAAACCAAAATGGGGCCCAAACCCGCAATTGAGGGGGGGACATAAATTACATATGTTCAACTTCAAAATATCATTTACGAGGTTTTCCCCAAGGTAATCGGTTTTTATTTACAAAATTTTGGGAGGTTTAGATCACTTTCTAATCATTCACAACCTAACTAATTCAATTCTCCCGGGAAAAAAAGGGGAAAATTTTCGAAGCGGATTCAAAACAGTACTTGTCCCCGAGGTCCGAATTCAAGCCTAGACATCTAGGGCGTGCCGGAAAGAATAGGGGTAGTTTTTACATACCTTTCTCGCTTGTTGCTCGTCGAAACCCCCATTCCGTTTCCCCAAAAATTGGTAAAGGTCATATTGCCCCGCTTTATTCATAAACTTAAAATTCCATTCTTAACCAAACCGTTCAAAAAAAATTTGGACAAAGATCTCCCACACATAAAAGCCCCCCGAGTTTCAACTCCTCAAAATAGTCAACAACCCCAACAACAACATCAACAATCACTACAAACCACAACATAACAAAACCCAGCTTATTTTCCGACATAATCCCAGTTTTCCATTCCGACTTCACATTTTCAAACCAACACCATCAAAAACTCACATTCATTACTAATCAAAATCATTGCTATCCCTTTTCAAGCATTTCATATCATTTCTACAATATATACGCAAATTATACAAAATATAAAATTTTCCACCAAAGTCATAATTTATCCAAATCTTCAATCTTCAACATACATATTCATAACATATTTCCATCTTCCAAATTTATCAACAATCATCATAATTCACACTTTAACAACTTAATTATCATAAGGTCATAAAATCATACTTAAACAACATTTTTTTCAAATTCCTTTTTAAATGAAAACCACGTCTTTTTTCCTTCATTTACATTACAAGATTCACAACAATACAACCAACATATTAAACAAACTTAATTCTTTTTTCATTCCAACTTTTATACCACACGGCCACACCCTACATTTCCATATTCCATCAAATTCATCCATCTTCCTTTTCCCAAATAAATTCCATCATAACCACAACTAAAATACAACATAAAACTCAACATAATTACACTACACCATATCTCAGATTCCCACATACACACATACCCCTTTTCCATACAAATTTCCCCTATCTCTATGAATTCTATTCATTTCCATATTTACAACAAAAAACCAATCTTCATAACAAAAAAAAATAACCTTTCCCTTTTTTCTCCAAGTTTCTTCACTTCACCAATTCATCCAAACGACGAAACCAAGGGATTATCTTCCGAAAAAATTTTGCCCCACTTGAGAGGGACCTTGAATTAGTGGGAAATACAACAAGAAAAAAATTTTTTGGGAAAGATTTCAAGTTTTCCCCCCTCCCTTTGGGCCCGGGAACCCCCCCTTTTTTTTTGTGTTCTTGAATTTTTTTTGTTTTCCCCTTCTTTTTTCTTGTCTTGAAAATTCTAGAGTTTTTGAAAATTTAATTTTATTCATTAATTCATCACATGGATGAAGCCGGGCTTTTGGGGCCTCTTTTTGGGCCATGGCCTTGGGCCCCTTTATTTCCCTCTCTTTCTCTTTTCTTTTTTTTTTTCCCTTTCCAAGCCCAACTACTTAGTCCATGTTTTTGGGATTCATGAAACCATTTTTTCCAAATTCCACCGCCCTTAGTCTTTTTTCCCAAAATTTCCCCCCGTCAATAGTCTCAAAAAGTCACAGCGCACTAAGTAGAATCCAATTGGGAAACCCCAATTCCCACCATTCCGACTTGTTTCCAATTTTTTCCAATACGGAAAAATGCGAGGTTAAAAATTTATTTGACCCCTGTGGTGCCAAGTAGTTTTCAAAGATAGATTGAGGTCGGGTTTTCATCAAGTACGAGTGAGAGAAGAAGATTTCCCAAGACAACCTTTAGAACAAGATATGGCCATTTGGGAAATTTGAGTAATGTCATTTCGCTAACTAATGCACCGGCGTTGTTAATGAACTTAATGAATAATGTATTCAGGCCTCTCTTGGATCTATTTGTGATAGTCTTCATTGATGACATTTTGGTGTATTCCTCAAGCACAGTCGTAACACGCATCACTTGCGAATTGCCTGGAATTCGAAACCGGAGTTGTATGCTAAATTTTCAAAGTGCGAGCTTTGGCTAAATTTCGTGGACATTTCCGGGCCATGTGGTTTCGCATGATGGCATTAGAGGTTGACACTCGAAAATAGAAGCCGTGAAGACGTGGCCAAGGCCTACGACACGCGAAGTTCGTAGTCGGGGATTGGCAGGCTATTACAGAACATCTGCAGGCTTTTCATCCATCTCACTTATCGACGAAGTTTCCAACCCTTAAGTCGCCAGTTTCATGGAATGACGCCGTGAGCGTAGCTTCCAAGAGTTAAAAGACAGATTGACCTCATTTCCAGTTTTAACACTTCCGGTATGGGCGTCGGATGGCTATGTTGTCATCAGATGCTTCCGAGTTGGGTTAGTGGGTGTATTAACCAGCATGGGAAAGTCATTGCTTATGCCTCGAGACAGCTGCGAAAGCATGAAAAGAACTACCCGACTCATGATTTAGAATTAGCCGCGGTTATTCATGCACTAAAGATGTGGAGACACTACTTGTATGGTGTACATGTTGATATCTATACAGATCATAAGAGCCTTCAATATATTTTCAATCAGAAGGAGTTGAACCTGCGACAGAGGCGGTGTTACTATTGAAAGATTATGATGTGAATATTTTATACCACCCCGGAAAGGCAAATGTAGTAGCGGATGCGCTTTAGTCGCCGATCAATGAGTAGCTTATGGAAGTGCCTCGGAGAAGAAAAAGAAACATTCGTGAGCTCCATCGCCTAGCTAGCTCGAGTACGCATAATTGATTCAGTGCAATGCAGGAGTCGGTATTAACAATCCCACCGTTTTCATCCTTGGACGCAGATAAAAGAGCGTCAATACGAGGATCCCAAATTGAAGTATTATAAAGGTGTGAAATTTCCAAAAGAAAAGTCGCCTTTTGGAAGTCTCGGTAGATGGGGTTCTGTGTACGAATAGATTATGTGTTCCGGACGTGGCGGAACTACGCCGCCGAATTCTAGCTCACTACTCCCGGTATTCTATTCATCCAGGAACGACAAAGATGTATCATGATCTTAAATTGATGTATTGGTGGGATGGCATGAAAATAGACATAGCAATTCTGTAGCCCAAAGTTGTTCAAATTGCCGCAAGTAAAGGGAAGATAGAACATCGAAACCAGTGAGGGTTATTACAAGCAATGGAAATTCCTACGCTGAAATGGAGGTGATCAATATGGATTTTATTGTAGGATTGCCCCGCTCCGAGGCAAGTATGATTCTATATGGGTGATCGTAGAGCGTACTCACAAAAGCATCTCGTTTTCTCCCAAATGACTACATACTCACCGATGGTTATGCGCAGGTTATACCGCGAGAGATTGTAAGGCTTCATGGTATTCCAATATCTATCATCACGCACAGAGTGAGCACAATTTACTAAGTTCCGGGAAATCCTTCCAAGAAGGTCTGTGTACTCAAGTTCACAAGACACGCATTCCATCCACAGATCGACTTCCCGGACGTGCCGAGCGTACTATTCGTACCTTGGAAGATATGCTAAGGGCATGTGTTTTAGATTTTGGTGGTAGCTCGGGATGACCACTTACCCCTAATCGAATTTTCCTACAATAATAGTTATCATTCCAAAGATTCAAATGGGTTCGTGATGAGCGTTATATGGAAGGAAATGTAGATCCCCGATTGGATGGTTTGATGTCGGAGAAGTACAATTAATAGGCCCCGAATTGATTCAGTTAAGCAGTAGAAAAAGTCAAGGTGATCCGAGATCGATTATTGACAGCCCAAAGTCGCCAAAAATCTTATGCGGATAATCGCCGGCAAGATTTAGAATTTCAAGTCAATGATTCGTGTTCTTGAAAGTATCACCGATGAAAGGGGTGATGAGATTTGGTAAGAAAGGGAAGTTGAGTCTTCGATACATCGGACCCTACAAAATTATCCGCAGCGCGGGCCGCAGGGCCTATTTAACCGTAGCCGCCTTCCGAGCTTGAATTAGTTCACCCGCATTTCATGTCTCTATGCTCCGCAAATGTGGAGATCCGACAAAGATTGTGCCAATAGATGATGTTCAAATTACAAGGTAAAAGCTAGCCTATGAAGAAGTACCTATTGCTATATTAGACAGTGCAAGTACGAAAGTTTACTAAATAAAGAACTAGTTTCGGCGAAAGTCTTGATGGCAAAATAACAATCGAGAAGAGATGACATACGGGAAGCAGAAGAGAGAATGAAATCTACATATCCGCACTTATTTCACCTTCGAAGAGGCTTATGATGAGACGACGAGATGATAAGTGTATGTACGCTTTACTTTATGTATACGGGCCGTATTGCTATGTGGCGAGGCAATGATATTATGGGCTATTTGTATTCGCACGTCGGAATATTTTTAAGTTGGTTGTGAAGAATTATGGACAAGGTTATCTCTCGACTTGGTTTTACGAGAAATGGTTTATGATTTTGTTGGAAGGAAGCATTAAGGAAAAATTTGGGACTAAGAATGCATTATGAGAAAAATTTAAAATTTCATGAAACTAGAGTAAGGTGGGCCATGGCCACATGGAAGCTTGCTATATAAGTATGGAATTAGATGACATGTTGACTATATTAGTCATCTTTTATATCCTAAGGAAATTCTAGAAATTTGAAGAAATTTGGAGGGAAAGGAAAAAAAAAAAAAAAAAAGGCACATGGCCGGCCATGTGCATGGTCATGTGCCATATTTTTATATATAAGGGAATTGGATGACCAAGTTCATCATTTTCATCAATTCTTGCTCTAGAAATTTCATGAGGAATGAAGAAAAAAAAGAAGGACAAGAACGGCAACAAGGGGCTGGCCGAACCAGCCCCATGGAGTTGGTCAAGAAAAATCTGTTTCTTCATGCTTTCCTACTAATTAGAGGGTCCTCTACGACGTGGAGTAGTTGGTGGAACAAGAAAAACACTCTTCCTTGCCAAACATGTTCTAGCCGAGAAAGGGAGAAGATGAAAAAAAAAGGTATGATTCAATCTTATTTCTCATATATTATGAATTATTTGTGTATGTTGTGAAGTGTGGAAATGAATGAAAATCATGAAAGAAGGGATGTTGGAGTGTAGCCGTGGGTATGCATGTGTGGCCGTGGGGTGTGTATTGTGTTAGAGTAAGGAATTACTTGTATTTAACATGTTTGTATGTTGTTGTAAGATGTAGCAAATGAATGAAACTCATGAAAAATTATATGTTGGTGTTGGGCCGTGTAGGGGCTGCTTGGCATGCAAGATGTGGGCTAACGTTATTTGGTATTTTGGATGTCGTCGTTATGAATTTGATGGTGTAAAATGAAGGTTAATGTTCCATGTTGATGTTAAAAACTATGTGGGCTGAATTGAGAATTAATGTGATCTTGTTATAGTTGATGAATTTGAAAGAGAAAAGTGTGTTGTTGTTGTTCTAGTTGAGTTGGAAGGTATCGAGTGCATTGTGTATTGCACGGGCTGATTTGAAATATTATGCGACTTGCGTAGAATGCATTATGAATTGACTATGGATGTTGTTATTATGATTATTGGTTTGGTTGTTGTTGATATTAGCCGAGTTGAATTCTCGGGGTTGGTGAATATATAGGGGAGGTGCTGCCGAAATTTCCGTAGATAAAGTGACGGCTTGGAATTGAGTTCTTCAATACTTGTGGCGAATGTTGGGTGTCCAATGACATCTTTTGTAGATCGCAAGAAGCCGAGACGCAAGCGTGGATTAGTAGAGGGCGGCCAAGGTATGTAAAGCTCACCCCTCTTTCTTTGGCATGTCTTAGTACTATTAGGCTATGACCCGAGCCTTGGGGTTATTCCACTCTTAAAATCCGAGCTCAAATCAAAAACGTACTTTGTTCGATCCTAAAGGCATACTCCTTATTGTATTCAAGCTAAGATCCTTAGGTTTCCAAAGGATTGGATTTCAAAAAGACCTATAGAGAATTTTGACTACAAAAAAGGGTTCCGAACTTCAAACGTCCGTAACTTTCGCATACGAGCTCGGAACGCCCCAAAACATAATAGGTGAGTTCATAGGACATAACATTCCCCTAACTCTGGTAGTCGGGCCCGGACGGGGTCGGTACCCGTCCGTGGGGCCCGCGGCCCTTCTATGCTTACCTTTAATCATTTTTCTGAAAAACTTAATACTATTTTCACTTTGACTTCCGCATGTGGACTCCTTACTGGCATAATGAGTTATGATTATGATTTTGTGAATATGAATACTTACTTATCTGTTAAGTTTGAAATAAAGATTCATATACACATGATTTGATATGTAACTCTAATGACTAATTTATATTTGATATGTTCTGAACGATATTCGAAGGAATTCTGATTTGGTTAGTGCTTGTATTCTGGAATGATGGTCGTTTTGATTGTTCTGTTAAGTCTGTGTATATGTTTGGAGATGTGAATAGATCACCCGATTCTGCTCGTGCATATGTTTGTTACTTCCTTCGCCGAGTCCCGGGCCGGTACTATCGTGCGCACTATGCGAAGTATGATGAGCTTCCGAAGTATGATGTGTCCGGTACGCCGAGCCCCTTTTGGCCGGGTACCGTGGTTATGTGATATCATTATGGTGTTATGATGTGTCCGGTACGCCGAGCCCCTTTTGGCCGGGTACCGTGGTTATGTGATATGATGTGTGACGGAGATGTAGAGAGATCGAAAACTTCGAAGTATGATGTGTTGTGGCGCCCAAGGCAGGAGGGGCGACCACGTTCCGTCCGCCGGGACCCATTATGGGCCGCATAGGATGTATGATATGCTATTCTGTTTGATCTGATGATATAATAATTTGATAATGTGGGAATCTGACAATATAATGGGTCTGTTCTGATGATGAGATAGTCCGATGATGTGACGATCTGATGATATGAAAATCTGATACTATGATAATCTGATGATACGATAATATAATGGTTCTGTGCGATGTGATGATATGATCTATTTTTATTTATGTAAGACAGAGATGTTTTTCGAAAAGAAGGAAGAATAAGCTAAGCCTTCTGACATTCTGACTACTGAATCTGTTTTTTTTTTACTTCGTATATGATTTCCGAATTGATATGATTATGATGTGTTTTGCTCACCGGCATACGTATGTACAGCATAAGGGTTGCACAGGCAAGTTATGACTCTCCAGTTCCTATACTTGTTCTCTGTGATCCTTCTTTCCCGTTATGATTCTGTTAGTGGATTTCTTGCTTTACATACTCAGTACATATTCCGTACTGACCCCCTCTTCTTCGGGGGCTGCGTTTCATGCCGCGCAGGTACACCCAGGTGAGCTAAAGATATTAGCAGAAGATGATTCAGCGGGATTGGCGAGCTCCACTTGCTCCGGAGCGCTGCCGAGTCAGAGTTTGTTCGTGTTATGATATCCGAGTCATGTTAGAGACTTTGCAGACAGAGTCATGTGCATAAGATGTCCGTTGTGAGCGGCTCCATAAGCCGTAGTATTGTTATATGTAGATTTACAGATTTTGTACGGTTACAAGTTTTGTCTAATTTGAAAAAGATATAAAGTATGTTTGTTCTTTTGAAAATTTTCATTATGCAGTTATGATCTGGTTAAGGGCCTATTATGATTACGAGAGTTACGATAGTCAGAGGGTTCGCTCGGCCCTAGATAAGGGTCGGGTGCCCATCACACCCTATCAGAAATTGGGGTGTGACACTATTGTGATAGGATGGTATCGCCATGTTACAGGGGAAACTCTGGCGAAATTTTTCAGAATCCCTAGCGATTTAACATTCGAGGACGAATGTTCCCAAAGGGGGGAAGAATGTGACACCTCAAAATTTTTCCGTACTGGAGTGACGAGTAGGACGATGAAGAGCTTGAGTATATGATGTGTTGTTAAGTCGGGAATGGCCAATCATGAATTTTGAGGATATAATAAAGTTGCGAAAATTTCCAGCCAATGAAACAGTATAGTGCACAATACGGCCCGTAAAGTGATTTACGGACCGTATAGTGCGATCGTCCTCCAAGCGCTCAAAAATCTCAAGTTTCGTTAAGTGTTGAAATGGTTAAATACGACCCGATACGGCCCGCAAACCGGAGGACGGACCGTAAACAGGTCGTAAACTGCCGTGTCCTTCAGCCAAAACTTCGTTTTTCTTAAGCTTAAATACGTGGATGGCGGACGGACCGTAAACTCGCATACGGTCCGTAAACCGTGGTTCATTTACCACTGCGTACCGACGATTGTTCATTAAAATCAGCTTTTGTGATTAATATAAGGGACCCTTTTCATTCTCATTTCATTTCCCTTCATCTCTCCACAACTCAAGTCTCTAGAGTGTTCCCAATATTTCATCCATGAGGAATCACTAGAAAGCAAAGGCTAATAACAAGAAATCAAGAGAATCAAGTGAAGGAAACCCATTAATAGTCATCCAAGTCAAGGAATCCCAAGAGAGAGAAACTAGGGTTTTGGTGCTAAGGGTGAATCACCACTCCAAGCTTGTTCCTCTATTATTTAAGGTAAGTTTCATGACCCTTACATGCTATGTGAAGTATTTATAAGTTAAGATTCATGGATTGTAGAAGAGCACCACAAATAGGTCATCAAATGGATGAAAAATGTCATTATTGAATAATAGTTGGCTTGAATCATGGAAATGAATATGTTGATGATATAAATACGTTATAAATGACTTATAGAACATGAAATAAGTATTGGATATGAAAGAATGCGGCGATGGATTTTTAGTCATAATTATGGGAAATTGAGGTGAATTATGAAATGCGAATCATATGAATGAATGACGATTGTTGTTAGCGATATTGTGATGATTATTGGGAATGTTGGGAGTTGATATGAAATATGGAGGGAAGTAGTATAAACAAAGGAGATGTCGCCCAAATTTCTATAGCTTAGAGAACATGTTTTCCGATTATATAACTAATGTCGATACGAATTCCATTGAAGGTATACGAGTGCATTTAAGGAGCACAAGCGAGCAATAGAATAGTAAAGCGGCAAAGGTATGTGAGGCAAATCCTTTTCTTCCTAAGGAATGAGTCCTATGGCATGAAATTCCTCTTTTACTATAAATGTTCCACCTCCAAGAAAGTTAAGAGTCCTCTCTCACGAATAGCTACACGAGATAAAGAATATAAGATGAATACGATGGTGATGATAGTAAGCTAAAGTTTAGAATGCTCATAACGATCACGGGGGTCCACGACCTTACGTCACCCCGATCAAGTATGAATAGCTAAGAGTCTCTATGCATGTAATATAATAGGTATATGATGAAAAGCATAATTTTGATGAGCATGTTGTGATAAGTATGATGTAATGAATGTATGAGGATATCACACCGCACCTATATGGCCGGGGCACGCTACAAGGCGGGCAACTTATACACACCATGGCCAAATGGCATGGGCGACACCACTAGTGGGCGGTATGAAATAATATCCGGGACGATTGTGATGCCCGGACGTTGTGCCAATGATGATGTTATTGTTACCGATTATTACACCGCACCTATATGGTCGGCAAAGATATATGATTATGTACATATGATATGATGATGATAAGCTTCGAGAGTAAGTAAGCATATATATGATCTTTCTTATGATTCGCCGGTATAAATTGCTCCTTATTTTATGCCTCTCGCTTTATTGATGCTTCATTATTGTTTATGCTTCACATACTAGGTACAATATTCGTATCGACGTCCTTTCTTCGGACGCCGTGTTCATGCCCACAGTAGACAGGGAGGTGACCCGACTACAGTGAGCTAGTGCTGATTGAGAGCACTCCATATTCGGAAGTGCCACGTGATTTCTTTTGGTATATATATTCGTATATTCATGTTTTGGGCATGATTTCGGGGTCCTCGTCCGTCCGGATGTCTAGTATTCCAAAGAGAGGCTCCTAGATACATACGTGGGTAGTCCGGTTCCATGGCTTTCATGTATATGCATGTATATATTATTTTGGATAGTCGAAGGGCTTATGTTTATAAAAGCAAATGTATTTCGTAAAAGATTCCGGTTTACATGATTATGAGCATATAGTATGAATAATAGCAGATAAGCAAGTAAGTGAGTGGTGTTCGGTGGTTAGGCCCGGATACCCGTCGCGGCCCATAGTTCGGGTCGTGACAGTTAAACTAGCCTTATAGGGACTCACAAGATCTTTGGGGGAGTTCCCTTTTTACGGTTTTCGCATACAACTCTTGCCCTAATCGACCCAATCAAATACGGATTTCAGAGTACCCATAAGTTTTTTTTTCCAAGAATAAGTGGGGCACTTCTTCCTTACTATTGTTTCGCCACAGTACCTTAACGGAAGCCATATCCTTGTCACGCAGTTTTTTTTTTTCCTGCCAAACTAGGATCACTCTTCTGTTCCTTGAATGCTCCTTCACGGAGAATATTATAGGGGTCACAACGTATTTACGATGCATAGACATTCAGAACATAAGATGCACCGCTCCTCAATTAGATAGTAAATCTAATTCATAGGAAACCTTGCCTACTTCACGAATTATCCGATTAGATCCAAGACATCTCAGCTATGTTTTTTTTTCCATAACACCTCTCATGGGTGATATTTTCAAAAATGTCCAGTTACCAATCCGGAGTTCTAAGCGTCGACAACGATCACACGTATACGATTTTTGTCCGCTCTAAGTCGCTAATGACCGTTCCGAATGAGTTTCACTTTATCAATTATCCGTTGAATCATATACGTGGTAAGTAGTTGACCTTGTCACTATTAGGACCCGCACCAATTAATGGCGCACACCTCTTGCCATACGTAGAGCCTTATACGGGGCCTTCGAATGCTAGGATGGCAGTACTATTATTACCAGAAACCCAACAAAGAGGCGAGTGTTCATTTTCGCTACCTGCGAAATCAATGACACGGGCTCGTAACTTACCCTTGGGCCTAGGGACGACACGCTTAGTTTGCCCGTCGGCCTAAGAGTAGATGTCGTTTTAAGACTTACTTGTATTTTCACCTTCCGGACAGACTCAGGGTTAACCATATACTAAGCTCTTTTGTTCGATATAATAGATGCGGAACTTTTATGAAATCTTACTTACCTTCTTTAGATTACAATCGATATCGGAAGGGATCTTTTTGACCTCGGGTCAAGTTCTATTTGCCCTTAGTACCGACTCTATTGTTGATAATTCGATCTAACTAGCTCCGTATTTTCTCTCGATCATATCTAAAATATCTTAGTTACATTGTTATCATTGAACCCTTACTTTCCTTATCAAGTATTTACTCATTTGATTTGCTTAGTACATAAATATTTGTAAGTTGCATAACGATCCTTGCATAATTCGGATAAATCATATCCGATTTGAGACATAGCCTTTTCTTTTTTCGATTCATTGTATCATACGTATCCCATCCGTATCAAAGTTCATTCACTCTCTATCTTATCGCGTTTCTTTCCTTTTCACTCGGTCATTCCACATTTTTCTTCATTTCCTACCATAAGAGATTTTTCTCCGTTGTCACTCATTCATCGTACCATCATTAACGAATAACTCTATAGCCAACATCTTGGCTTTTTAATCCCGCGTAGTTTTGCTATCTTATCTTGTCCTCTTAAATTACTTACTATCCGTTTGTTGTCGGTTTGCATTTCACTAACTCTCGTTTCAAAGATAGGATCTCACGGTAAAATTCAAGCGTTCACACTAAATGTGCCGTAATGTCAGTTGACTCCACCTTACCTTTGAGTTTCTTTTGTCGCTTCTGTTATACCTCGCATTTCGCACGTCGGAATATTTTAAGTTGGTTGCGAAGAATTATGGACAAGGTTATCTCTCGACGTTGTTTTATGACAAATGGTTTATGATTTTATTGGAAGGAAGCGTTAAGGAAAGATTTGGGACTAAGAACGCATTATGGAAAATTTAAAAATTTCATGAAGTGAGAGTAAGGTGGGCCATGGCCACATGGAGACTTGAAATATATATGCATGTGGAATTAGATGACTTGTTGACCATATTAGTCATCTTTCATTTTTTTAAAAAGGGAAAATTCAAAACAAAAGTTTGAAGAAGCTTGGAGGAAAGAAAAAGAAAACTTCTAGAGGAATTGGAGAAATTGAAGAAAAATTAGATGGAAAATAGGGGCACATGACCGGCCATGTGCCCCCTTCATAATATATATATGTGTGTGGTTAATGATTTAAGACACAAGTCATTATTTTCCTAGAATTTTCAAGAAAGAAGGAGAAAAAGAGAGAACGGACGGCCAAGAAAGGCGGCGAGCCACTTCTCTGGTAGTGATCATGGAAAAATTATTTTTCTTCTAGTTTTCTACTAATTGAAGAGCTCTCGTCGACGTGGAGTGGTTGTTGGAACAAAAAAATCATTCGTTGGTGTCATGACTATTCCTAGCCGAGGAAGATGAAGTGGATGAGGAAGGTGAGGTCCAATCTCTTATGTTGAATGTTATGCATGATTTATGTATGTTGTAGTGTGTAGAAGTGAATGAAAGTCATGGAAGTGTGGTGTGTAGTGTAGCCGTGGGATATTGGATTGTAGCCGTGTGTGTATGATTGTTGAAGGAATAAAGAACGAGTTGTATTCAACATGTTTTTGTGTTGTTGTAACGCATAGATAATGGATGAAACTTATGGAATGTTGTATGTTGTGGAGAGAACCGAATAGGTTTGGTCGTTTTGTGTATTAAATGAATCAATGTTATCTTGCATTTTGGTTGTCGTCGATATGAATTCTACGACGTAAAATAAAGGTTTAATGACTTATGTTGGTGTTGCAATTGTGTGGGCTGATTTGAGAATGTAATGTGATTCTAATATAGTTCCTGAATTTATAAAAATAATGTTGTAACGTATGGGATTTTGGATGTAGTTCATGAATTTAGAAGGTAGAAATGTGTTGTCGTTGTCCTTGTTGAACTTGGAAGATTTCGGGTAGTGTTGTATGATGGAGGGGCTGATTTGAGCTTAATGAGATCTTAATATGTTTTCTTGAATATATGGAAATGATGTTGTTAAGATATGAGGTTGTCGACATAGTTTATGAATTTGAAAGGAAGAAAAATGTCGTTGTTGTATTCATTAAGTTGGAAGATTTGGTCGCATAGCATATTGTTGAATTGTCTTGAAATATTATGCGACTTGCTTAAAATGCGTTATGAATTGGATTATGGATGTCGTTATTATGATTATTGGTTTGGTTT
>NW_026723508.1:0-12271 GCF_029784015.1 Lycium ferocissimum
GAGGCTGGAGCATTGGGATTGTTGACCTTCTTTACGTATTCATAGATCGTGCGATAGAGCCAAGTCATAGGAGAATGAAATTCCTATATGAGGGCTTTACATACGATGGAGGAAAGTAAGTGATGGCATGAAATGTCATTTTGTATTATGTCACAAATTCCGTATGGTTACAAATTCTGTTGATTTGTATATTGCAAAGATATTTCCAGAAATATTTACTGTACTTGTCATTTTTGTCTGGGTAAGAGTCCAAGAGTTTATGTATGTAATAAGAGTCAGTGGGTTCGCTCGGCTCCGAATGTGGGGCCGGGTGCCCATCACACCCTAGTAAAATCAGGGTGTGACATGTGGGTCCCGCGACTTTCTTCTGTAAAGTCCTGATGGCTTTTGTTTGAAAGAACTTAATACGACTATCTATCCGACCCCCGAGTATGATTACTTATTTATCTGTTGAGTCTGAAATAAGGATTTTTATGTATGTGATTTTGATACGTGACTTTGGTTTTAAAGTTCGGTTTGATATGTTCACAGTGATATTCGGAAGAAAATCTGATTTGACTACTGTTTTTGCTTATAAATGATGGTTCGTTTTGATTAACCTATTGAGTCTTTGAAAATGTTTTAAATGTATTTGGTTACTCACGATTACGTTCGCGCATTCCGTAGTTACATTTTTTTTCGCCAAGTTCGGCCGGTTATGTTAGCGTGCGCACTATGCTGTATTCTGAAGTATGATGTGTATTCCGGAGTATGATGTGTCCGGTTCGCCGAGTCCCTTTTTGGCCGGGAATCGTGTATATATTATGGTGATATGATGTGTCCGGTACGCCGAGCCCCTTTCGGCCGAGTACTGTGTATATGTGACATTGGCCGCTGGGTATTTGACCGCGGTATGTGTATGTGCGACATTGGCCGCTGGGTTCTTGACCGCGGTATGCTGGGTATATGTGATATTGACCGCTGGGTTCTTGACCGCGGTATGCCGGGTATATGTGATATGCTGCTGGATATTTTGACCGCGGTATGTGTGATATTGCCGCTGGATATTTTGACCGCGGTATGTGTGATATTGCCGCTGGATATTTTGACCGCGGTATGTGTGACATTGACGGGCGGGCGACCATATTTTCTGAGCCCTATGCATGATTTGTATTTTGAAAATAAACATTTTGGTATTTGGATATGTACTTATTTTCTGTACTTCCGTTTCGATTATGACTCGGTTCCAGTTCTTTTGTATTTTACGCTTTTACGGCTATTGTGCCCACTTTCTGTACTCCGTACTTCGGTTATGACTTCGTTTTCTGTATCTTCGGCTTTGCATACTCAGTACATATTCCGTACTGACCCCTTGTCTTTGGGGGCTGCGTTTCATGCCGCGCAGGTACCCACAGATGAGTAGGTGATGTGAGTAGAAGATGTTCCGGTTCGAATTGGCGAGCTCCATTTCCTCGAGTATACGCCGAATCCGAGTGCTTTGTATGGTATCGAGAGATTTTGGTAGAGACTTTGCAGACAGTGTCGTGTGTACGATATGTCAGTTTTGTAAGCGGCTATGTAAGCCGATGTATTATTATGCATTATGTTACGAACTTCATATGTTTACAGATTTCATACGATGCTAGTTTATTTGATTTGACAAAGATGAAAGGCATGTTTGTTTTCAAAAAAAGTTTTCTTTACGAACTTGTGTCATGTTTTGTGGGCCCAGTATGGTTATGAGTATTACGAGAGTCAGCGGGTTCGCTCGGCCTTAAGTAAGGGTCGGGTGCCCATCACACCCTGTCGGAAACTAGGGTGTGACAATACGAGTGTCCAGCTCGGGCACTAGTCATGACCTACGGGGTTGGGTCGTGACACATACACAGGCTGGAAATTGTTCTTCGATGTAGCAGTCAACTGCAAGGATTCTGGAATAGGTGCAGTTTTAATATCAGAAAATGGGCAACATTACCTAATGGCATCAAAGCTCAAATTCCATTTTACCAACAGCATGGCTGAATACGAGATCTGCATTCTAGGTCTCAGAATGGCACTGGATATGAACATCAATGAATTGCGGTTCGCTGGAGATTCCAACCTACTGATTCATCAAGTACAAGGCGAATGGGCCACCAAAAATGAAAAGATGTTGCCATACGTGAACTTGGCACAAAGACTGTGCAAGAAATTCTGAAAGATCAAATTTCGACATACTCCAAGAGCTCAGAACGAGTTTCCTGATGCGCTAGCCAGAATAACGTCGATGATCCAACATCCTGAAAGCAGTCACATCGACCCACTGAGGATAATCTTGAAAGAAGAGCATGCCCATTGTTTCCACGTAGAAGCATAGCATGCCCCTATGTATGTGTAAAACTTAGGAAACACTTAGTATTTTAGGAAGTCGCTTAAAACACTTTCAAAACTCGGTTAATTTAAACCTTTTTGCATGAAAAATGGTACTCAATCTGATTTTTCTAAAGCTTAAAATTGGCTTAACATCGGATGAATTAAATGGTTTCAGAAAAAGTTTAAGTAGAAAGATGATTTGGGCCTTCCGCCTCTTTGAGAAAATTGGATAACAAAAATGGAGGATTCTTAAATTGTTTGGGCCTCGAGCCCACTGATGGAACCAAGAACTACTTTTACTGAGATTTAAATTTGAGGCGAGAAATGAAGAAGTGATTTAAAGATTGCGTGGAAGAATTTATTTGGTTAAAACACTTTAACCATTTGGAACAAATTCTGAAAATTTGAAGTTTTAAAGAATCGTGGCTGTTTTGAAAACAGAAATGGATTTTTTTACTTGGACTCAAGCAAATTTTTTAAGATGATCTGGGCCAAAAGCCCGAAAACATGATGGACCGAAAACAAGAGGGATTTGTTTGGACCAAGTTGAGATAAAATGGACTTTGGACTAGAATGAGGTTGACTTAAATGGGCTTCAAAGTGAATGATATTGGGCTTGAACAAACTTTCATTCTTCTATATATATATATATATATATATATATGATATATATATTTTCCTATATATGTATACTAAAACTCATAAAAACTAAACCCATTTTATTAGGACTAGAATAGTCGCCTAGAATAGCAGCGACTCTACCTGGAAAAATCCCGGGTGTCCTAGTCCTGCAATAAAGTGAGTTACACACTTATGTGGATTTTTAAAACCCCCAAAAACCCCTTTTCTAAAGGGGACTTTTACCAAAATTTTCTTGAGTTTACGATACAAATGAATGACATTTTTGCAGAAAACTAAACATTTTAAAGCAAATAAATACATTAATCACATATTGAAGCTCGTAGGTCAACCGTATTCTACGAATCTCTGATACTATGGTGCGTAAAACCTTCTCTAGGGGATCACCAGAACCCTTACCTCGAACTTTGGTACCAAAAGATTTCTCTCTTGCTTGAAAAAGTCTTTTACTCGATTATCCTAGTTTTCCTTTAATAAATTAGGTAGCGATTCTAAAATACTAAAATTCAATTAGAGCACCAACAACCTCGTAGTAGCTTTTATACTTAACCCACGTAAAAAGGGAACCATAACTGATGGCGACTCTGCTGGGGATTCCTAGGCTCTAACCATAAGGGTTTCAATATAATATGATTTTAACTGTATTTATCTGCCTATGTGTTTAATTTCCGCAATTATAACTGTCATTCATTTCATATCATAAACTCCACCACTCCAGGCAAAAAGCATGGTTTCAAAAGGGACACGCGGGATCGCGGTCT
Organism: Lycium ferocissimum; assembly: GCF_029784015.1. Taxonomy (NCBI): domain Eukaryota; kingdom Viridiplantae; phylum Streptophyta; class Magnoliopsida; order Solanales; family Solanaceae; genus Lycium; species Lycium ferocissimum. The sequence continues at coordinate 3,732 of NW_026723508.1, forward strand.
AGCCTTCACTAAAAAATCCGAAACACCCTTTGGCCAACAACGGTTCACCCCTAGTAGTCCGATCGGGTCCAAGGTCAATTAAAAAAACCCACTGTTGCATATAAATGGGTTAGAGCTAAGCCAAATCCAAATATGAAGTAGACCGAGTGGTTTGGATATTTTAGACATATCTAAAACCAATAGGAAGACTACGCCATGTCGAGTTTGGTCTATTACCCGAAAAACACTGCATATCATATTATGTGCTATTTTAAAACATATAATGTGCCTATAAATGGAACCATTGGCTGGGTGGGTGCGCGGGGGGGGGGGTGTTATATCCCGTGTTTTTGCACATTCGGGAAATTTGGACATAATTGTGATTTGCAAGAATAAGGTCATATGTTGATTGGAATTAAGGCATGTGGGTGTTGTGCATGAAAAAAATATTAGTGTGGAAATTCGGAGGAAGGCCAAGGGCAAAATTGGAATCTCGGAAATTAGTTTCGGGAACTACAAAATAAGAATTTTAACCAATTGGGCTCAAAAAAAAAAAGAGAAAAGTGAGGCCCAACATTTAAAGGTAGCCGGCCATGGCCAAATTATTAGCCCAAGTCCATGATTAATTAAATCATGTGACTAACATGTGATGATCAATTATATAAGGGATTATTATGCATGGAACATTCAAGAAATTAAAAGAAAAATCAAGAGAAAGTGAGAGCAAGGCCATTCGGCCGAATGGAATAAGAGAAAAAAAAATTTGCAAGTTCATCAACTTTGATCCATAAATCTCTTTCTTCTTGAATTCTTGACAAGTTCAAGGCGCTCTTGACGTGGCATAAGTGGTTTGGAGAAAAGGACTCGTTTGTGGAAAGCTGAAATTTCAAGGAAAGGTAAGATTCTTATGTTTTATGATTGTGGAGTGAATTTATACGTTATAATGATTGGAATGGAATGAGAATTATGGAAATTGCGTTGTGTGTGCATGAGGCCGTGTGGTGTGTGTAAGTATGTGTGACCGTGTGATGTTGTATTGGTGGAGGAAAATGGTTGAATTTGTCTAGTATGTTGATCATGTTATTATAGTCTTATGAAGTATATGAAAAAGTATGAAAATTTTGTGTGTTGTGAATATGTGTGTATGGGCCGTGTGTATCAAGATGAAGGGAGGACATGAATCAAATTATTTGGTATGTTAATTGTGTTGTTGGAGTCTTGTGATGAAAATGAAAGGTTAATGGCTCTAGTTGACATGAAGAACTTGTTGTTAAGTTGTTGTCGGAAAGTATGCGATTTTATATAGTTTATGTAATTATAAGAATTGAGGTTGTAAGATGCTAATAGTGATCATTGTAAATGAGGTTGGAAGACAAAAATGTGTTATGGAAATTTATGTTGAAAAATTAAAAGTTTAGATGCATTATGGCCTTGATGGAAACATTTGCATATTTAGTATATTTTGTGAATATTTTATGGAAATGGTATGAAATGTCTCCGAAGTGTATTTGAATGGTTTTGGATTAGTAAATAAATATGAGAACGTTGACATGAAGTTGGAAGTGTGAATTCGGAATGGAAACTATTGCGTTAGGTCGGAAAGTTGACTAGTTGTGTTATGTTGTGATTGCTAATGTTATTGATGTTGTTGTTGGGTTGTTGTTGGTTGTTTCGAGCCGAGTTGAATCTGGGGTGTCGTATTTATAGGGGAAGTCTTTGCCGAAATTTCGGTAGCCAAATAGAAACCAAGATTGAAAGGTTAACTCTCATGAATAGTAACTGGTAAAGATGACCATTTGCAGATTTCTGACGAAACGGGATTTGAGTTCAGGCGAGCATACGACGTCCGTAAGGTATGTAAAGCTCACCTATTCTTCATATGGCATGTCCTAGACCTACTAGGCCGAAAACGGAACCTCGGGACTAAATTCTCGCTCCTAGAAATCCGAATTTGATTTTAGTTACTATTCATTGTATTTGAATCAAAATGTTTGCCTTTGGATATAAAAATGCATAAACCTTTGTATCTTTCGCAAATGAATCCAAATGGCTCCGAAACTTTCACGGGCAACTTTATGGAGCCTAATGTTTGTAAATTGTGTTCGTCGCCTCGGCCTGACCGAGGTGGGCCCGCAAGTCCCGAGGCTTCCCTTATCTGGTTTGTCTGACTCCTTTACGTATGATATAAAAAGAGGTGTTTGCCTACGACTCTAAGGTCCGTTCGAAATGTCTTACTATGTTATTTGAACGCCCATCGCTATGAGCGCTACTATGTTTTTCCGAGAGTAACTTACGATACGTTTTTCGAAAAATTGATAACTAAAAGTACGCAACCTTTGTACACTAAATTCCGATTTATTCGATACTCGCTTTCGAGCTTTTGATACTAATGTATTTGCATATGGAATTATGTGTCGACTTTTGGAGTTTACTTTAATTTGCATATGATTTACGCACTACTGCTCGTGCCGACTATTATGGTTTCGTTCGCCGGTACCGGGCCGGTTTTGTGATCGTGCGCTCTATGACATATTCGGCGGTATGATGTGCTACGGTTTCGAGACCTCGCTATAGGGCCGGTTACCGTTTGTGGTGTTATGATGTGATATGGCTTCTGATATATTTTGATGATATGATGTGTGTGATATTATGATGTGTTCGGAGATGTACGGAGATTTGAAAACTTCTGGAGTATGATGTGTTGTGGCACCAGCGTCAGGGGGTGACCCGTTCTGGCGTTATGCACGACTTTTATTTGCGTCTGCACATTTGCATTCCGCACGAGGTTTGATGTTATTTACCGTATTTGTTCGTATCTTCCGACTCCGGCTATGATTTGGATTCTTGTACCTTCGCTTTACATACTCGGTACTTTTTCGTATGCGACCCCTTTACTCGCGGGGGTCGCGTTTCATGCCGCGCAGGTACAGGCGCTCGGTTGGGTGATTCCCCGGTTTAGGCTACCTATTCTGCTATTTTGGAGTGCTCCCCTCAATCCGGAGCCCACATTTCGTATATATGCTCTGCTTTGGATATTCTGTATTTTTGCTTGTTTGGGTACGGCGGGGCTGTCCGTCATATGTTCGTATGTACGTCTGTTTGTAGAGGCACTGTAGTCACGTTTGTGGGTCATGGGTCCGGATCAGTTGTGTGTGGTTTCGGTTTGTACGTATATGAATACGATTTGCGTCTACGCGACCCCGTATGCTACTATGGCCGATATGGCCCATCATTTGTATGAGTGTGTGCGGGCGATGTACATTCCCGCCAACTTTGATTCTGATGTGATGTTTGACACGGGTGCCCGCTCAGGACCGCATTTGTATGATATCTGCTTTCGACTATCAGTATGAATAATGTCTGTTAAATCCGATCGTGCGGTATTCTGATGATTTGGTTCGTAAGTCTGTTTGGGTGCCTAGGTAGGGCACCAGTCACGACCCCGGGCCGGGGTCGTGACGGGAGAGGAATTAACCTTGACTTCGGTTTTTGATCAACTTGAATTTTAACATGGTTTTAACTACACCAGAATTGCTGCGTATTTGGTGGGGCAAAATGTCCCCGGATGAGAAAAAGGGAATTTTATGTCATTTAGGAAATCTAACATCCATCATGACTATGACGGGTTGCAATGAATTGATAAAAGTAATTATCGGGTTTTGGGACAGAGATATGATGGTTTTACGATTTGGCGATGACGTCGAGATAACGCCTACCTTAGAGGAGTTCAGGGATGTGTTTACTAGCTTAGGCTTGGGATTGAAAAGAAGAAAGAAACCCAACCAAAATTTCTTAATCCCAGAAAAACCCATCTCCTTAATCCCAGAAAAACCCACCTACTCCCAAATTTGCAAAATGCTTTCCTCGAACTACGCCAATTTGGCCCATGGTCCAACCATACTCTTTAGACAATTCTACAAAAGGTTTGGAAGCCCAAATGGATTTGCGGAACACCCCGGGGAGTTCAAGACTTATGCCAAATAGATGGGCGCCAGACCTTTAGCTTTCGCCATTTGCTTTTTGGGAACCATGATTTTTCCCAAAGATTGGTCCTTAGCCATAGACACCCGAGTCATTTCGGTCACCCATGCCATCTTCTACGGCATAACCCAACAAGAGGAAACTAAATACTTTGACCTAACCCCAATCATCCTAGCCGATTTCTATCGAGCCTTGAGCCTCTGTCAAAACCATTACAAGTACTTCCAAGGTTGTAACTTAGTCGTACATTGGTGGATCCTTAAGCATGTGATCAAAGTTAGGGGTGAAAAACACCTAAGTAAGCCGGCCGAAAGGGATGGCCTTCTGTATTTTTGCTCGAACTTCGGGGAACAAAACAAACAAAGTTTGACATTCAACTTTTCCAGATTGAAAAAGGAAAGCATTCAATGGATGTTCCATGACTTCGTGTCCGATAAAGTTGTGGTTAAGGGTAGAAAGTGTCCATTCTTACCGCTTATAGGGATCCGAGGGATTCGCCCTTATGTACCTGCTACGGTCTTGAGACAATTTGGCAGGATTCTAGTTGTACCCCAGGTCGGAGGCATGGGAGATTTTATCATTGACTATGAGATCGATAGACCGCCGGGGCTTCAGATTACGTACAAGAATGGAAGGGTCGCATGATTTGGGGTCCTGATACCTTAGCCAAAGATAGGTTTCGTATGGGTTGTTTTGTGGAGTATAAAGATTGGCTGAGGGCCGACTTACAAGGTACACTCCCTCCCAGACGTATTCTCTATAGTTGTGTGTAAGATAAGGATTCGCAAGCCGAGATTCGAGCCCGTTTGGTTCAGAGGAGAGTTGACGACAGAGATACCAAGTATTTGGAGAAGATTAAGCATGACAAAGCCGTCATAGAGAGTCTGAAACATGAGTTGGAGCTTGCTAATGATTGTTTGATTGAGCTCGATGATCGGATGAAAAAGACTTTAGATGATGTTGCTCCACTGACTTTCAAACAGAAGGAATTTATGATGGAAGCCACTTTGACATCGGCCCATCTTCATATCCAAACTACCCTCCGAAAGGCGAAGAAGGCCAAGAACGATTGAGATCGGGCTTTATCATCCATAACTGGAGGACGCTTTTGCTGATTTGCTTTTGTGCACTGTCTTTACTTTATCTTTTGTACCCCTTCGGAGAAGAATATTATTATTAATGATTATGGGGCAATGGTTTGATTCAAATGGCACATTTATGTTTCAAACGATCAGTATGTTTAGGAACGCGAGTAGTGTAATTTTATAAACTACTTTGTGTGACTTACTTGCTTGCATATGTTTCGCTTAAATGCTTGATTGTTCTTAAGTACAGTCCACTCCCTTAAAGAAAAAAAAATGAACAAAATATACCAGTACTAAGTCTAGCAACCTTCTCAGAATCTGAAGATGAACACCAAGAACGCACCAGAGCTGGAAGCTATGAGAAAGAATGAGGTATCGCTTCGCCAAAAGATTTAGGAGCTCGAAAAGCAAATCTGGGCAGTCAAGGCCAAGATTAAAGAGGCTGATGAGTTAATGGATTCAGCAGAAAGTCCGCCCAAGGAACCAATTGAAACTCAAGGAGAGAATATCCTGGATCAGGGAAAAAAAAATCCTTCCCGAATACATCCCAATAATAGAGAAGTCCGAGGAAGAGGAAATATAATCGGACCGGCAAGAGTTCACTTGGCCATCAAGGGATGTTGCCTCCACTGCGCCAGCCTAAAATGGGAAAGAACTTCTGTTGCGCCATCAAGTCCCGGGGGGAACCCGAGGTACGGATAGAGTATGTCCGACCAGCTTCGCCCGAATGGTGGGCTATAGCACTCAAGGTGTTGGATTGTCCCTACCGCGCCTCGTCTAAGCACGTAACAAGCGAAGAGATGATGATCAAGTTTCGAAGCAAAATGATAGTCAGTATCAGCTTCGACAGGTTTCCACCGTATGCTCCGATTTTCGCGTACAGGAAATGCCCTTATCATCGGGATCAAGTAAGGCACACCATCAACGAACGTTTGGCCTTCAAAGAAAAGGCTCATCGAGCAGATAGATAAGAAAAGCATCACCAGGATATGGGGCCCACAGTCACTTTTGGTCCACAACAACATCTCCCCAACCGAAGGGATTACGCTGAACACTCATATTTGGTATTATGACTTTACAGTATTTAAAGAATCCTATGCCAGCATCTTCCAAAAGCTGGTAAGCATTAAGAAGATTAGCCCCATCAGAACCAGAAGGGCTCAAACTGAAGGGGTTGGTCGCCGCAAAATGTGTCTATACCATTCCGAGGCTTTAGGGCACGACATAGAAGAATGTGAGGCATTCAAGTTTGAGGTGGAGAAACTGGTCCACAAAGGCGCCATTTGGTTGGTGCTCCTACCTCAGTATTAGAATTTAGGGCCTTTAGGGCCTGGAAAGGGTTGAACGGATAAACAACCTGTTCTGACCTCAAAAGAAAGGTCCCCTTTTGGGTAGTTTTAGGGGATCTCATTTTTTGTACTTAATACAGATTTGTCCCCCCTATTTTAGGTAAATGGAACTGCGCCGACCTGATGTCCCGAGAAGGGATATGCAGTGGCCTATTGGGCCCAGTCATGGGTAGGTTTTAAGGTAAGGAGTCTTATCTTATGTAAACCGAACTACGAAAGGGCCTGATTTTCCACGGAGGGATACGTAGGCTGTCTATATAAGACTCGATCCCTGTATATTATAAATATTATATTTCCCTCTCTTAACAAAGCCCAAGTACCCAAGACACGGTACAAGAGATCAATTGAGCATTTAGATCAAACATGTGATTATTTATGTGCTACTTGTTTTTAACTGCCATCTATGTGTGATATCTGGATTATCTTTCTATTACCTAACGAACTACCACTGTCTGCCTTTGAGGTATTCTTTTCTTATAGAAAGAATGGTTGATTCGTGTTCCTTGTTTGGCATACTTCACAAGATCCAAAGCTGCAATAGCATCCTTATCCCAACAAGACAAAGGCAAAGCAAAAATGACTGGTACTTCCGAGAACGAAACTACTCCCACTGACATTGCCCTCAGAGAATCGCCTCTGGGCGAACTGCCTGAGTCATCACCTACTGAAGACGTTATGAAATTGATGTTTGAGAAAATTGCCCATCTTCAAGAGCAAGTGGCGCGAAACAAAGCTGTTAATGTTGCCTGAGAGGCCCCTGCTGAAGAAAGAAGGCCTTCGCCGCTCTTTCCATCTCTAAATTCGCCATTACCCGACCACTTTCCAACCCAGTCCATTGTGACCATCATATCATTTACCCCAATTGATGGGCACATTGGTGCCTCGCACCACACCCCACCACCACTTAACACTACCCAAATTTTTAAAACCGCTCACTTTATCCCCTCTTACCTAAAACCACAATACACCCATCCCGGCATCACTATACAACCAAGCATCATCTCGCTATCAATCGCCAAAACTACCCCTTCCACCGAATTCGCCCTGCTGTTTCTTTCCACACACTTGTCACCCCAGACACCTTTCACCCGATTAAGAAATTGATCACTACAAGGAGATGGAAAAGGCATGGAAGGCCGAGCAGGAAAAATAAGAGGAAAGTCTTGAACGAAAGATGACCGCAATATTGGAACGGTCCATGAGAACCACCCTCACTGGCACGGGCTTCAACTATGATGATTTGTGTATGCATCCAAATTTGGATTTACTCGAAGGCACCAAGACGCCACGTTTTGAGCTATTTAATGGGATAGGTAATCCGAAAGCACATCTACGGGCCGGTTCTGACCAATTGGTCGGCATCAGAGACAACTAAGCGCTCATTATGAGGCTGTTCAGCCTAAGTTTGACTAGAGAAGCCTTAGAATGGTTCACGACACAAGACATACGCCGTTGGATCACATGGGAAGACATGGCTGCGGCCTTCATGGAAAAATTTTGCTTTAACATGGAAACGGTACTCAACAGGTACTATTTGGAAAAGGTCAAACAGAAATCCACCGAGAACTTCCACGAATATGCAAGTAGGTGGAGAACAGAATTGCCCGGGTACAACTGCTAACAGACCTGAATGAATTAGTGTCAGTCTTCATCCGTTCGCAAGAAATGGACTTCTATGATATAATGCTTTCGATGGCCGTGTTATATCCCGTATTTTGAGCAACGGGACAATATGAGTGAATTACGATAAGTTGGGGGCAAGATTATCCCGAGATACGAAGTAGAGACTTTTGTATGTTTTAAAGGCTTAAGTTGTGCATGATTTTATTGGCATGGAAATGTTAAGGAAACATTTGGGGTCAAATTCCATTTTTAGAAAGTATTCTATTTTTGGAAAGTGTATTATTATATGAAAAACAAAAAAAAAAGAAAAAGAAATAAGTAACCATGTGGCCGGCCACCTTGGTGTGGGCCATGGACACATGGATGGTTAATACATGGTAATTTAAAAGATGACTTAGTCATCTTGTTCATCACTTTGGCTTCTAGAAAAATCAACAAAAAAATTGGAGAAGAAAGAGAGAGGTTGGTCTCCCAAAAAATCAAGACCAAAATTTAGCCGAAAAAAATTATTTTTTTAAAAAAA
>NW_026723509.1:0-6173 GCF_029784015.1 Lycium ferocissimum
TGTTCATAATTGTGCTACTTCTATGTTAATGCTAGTAAAAAAAAAAACGGTGTAGTTCATACGTGCAATAAGAGTCACGGTTCAAGCCGGCCCGAATATGGGGTCGGGTGCCCATCACACCCTAGTAGGAGCGGGGTGTGACACTAAGTCAAGCCTTAACTCTCGGATACACCAAGATCTACATAACGCCAAATACATTACATTAGCCATACGCACTTAGGCATTCAATTCCAAACGAACATTAAATTCTACAGAAATTTCGGCAGCATTTCCCCTGTAAATACACCAACCCCGAGATTTCAACTCGGCTAATTTTCAACAACAACCAAACCAACAACCAAACTACAACATCAATAATCAATTCACAATGCATTCCAACATTACTAGTTCTTTCTACATGACTTTAACAACATACATAATATTCCAACAACATTCATAATATACTTATTTCAACCACTTACGTTCAAACTAATATCAACGTTTATACGTTCGACTACCAATCCAAACCCATTCAAACCATATACAAGAACACTTTAAGCAATTCATACAATATTTCAAACAACCCAAACATTGTCCCAACTCACCCGCATTGGTCTCCAAACCCGAGAACAACATGATCTACATTCTTTCCTTCCAAATTCATGAACTACACTAATAATCCACACATTAACAACACAATCCTCATAAATACAAAAATTACATAAAATTCACATAACCTTCCAAATCATCCTATAACCAACATAACATTATTTTGAGTCATCAAACTTGCATTTTTCCTTATCAAATCCCTAACGACGATAACGAAAATACTAACGACGATTAGTTCATTCACAACTACACTAAAGGGGACCATTCGGCCAACACCTCTTCCACACATAGGGATGATTTTCATTCTTTTCTTCACACCACAACATTCAAAACATGCTAATTAACATTAATACATTGCTTACAACACAATACACACACACACACGACCAACCACCCCTCACACGGCCCAACTTCAATTTCTTTCCTAACATGAATTTCTTCTATTTTAGCATACTACAACACATATAAACCATTCATAACACATAAAATAAGATTAAAACTCACCTTTCTTCTTCAACTTCTCAACTTGCCTTAAGTTGGTAGATAGAGAAAACGAGTAGACTATTTCCCGAAACAACGACTCCACGTTACTTAGCACCCTTGAATTAGCAAGTTTGCTTGAAGAATTTATTTTTTTGATGGCTTAAAAATTTTCTTGAATTTCCAAGAGGTGGCCGAACCCTCTTGTTTTTCCTCCAAGGTTTTTTCTTGATTTTTCTAGAACACACAATGAGGAAGATGACTTAGTCATCTTTTAAATTCCTATATGAAATAAATCCATGTGGCCATGGCCCACTACTAAGTGGCCGGCCACCTTGCCCCTTTGTTTCTTTTTTTTTGAATTTTCAAACTTTCCCAAAATAGCACACTTACTAAAAATGGAAAATTGCCTCCAAGTATTTCCTTAACATTTTCATGACATTAAAATCATACACAACTTAAGCCTTTAAAACAAACGAAAATCTCTCGAGATAGTCTTGTCCCTAACTTCTCACAATTCACCCAAGTTGTCCGTTACTCAAAAATACGGGGATATAACATCCTCCCCCCCTTTAGAACATTCGTCCTCGAATGTTAAATTAAGCTTACGGCCTTAGAAACAGTTCGGGGGAGTGCTTTTATCGTTATCACACATAATTCATTCATTGACCAACATAATCAAGTAAAGAATCTAAAGTACCTGTGGGCACCGGAAACAAGTGAGGATACTTTTTCTTCATCTGCTCCTCAGCTTCCCAGGTCATTTCCTCTCGGTTATTATTCCGCCACAACACCTTAACGGAGGCTACATCTTTGTTCCGCAACCTTCTTTCCTGACGATCCAATATAACTACCGGCTGCTCCTCATAGGACAGCTCCTCCGTGACTGGACATCATCCACAGAAATATTCGGAAGGGTCACCAATGCATTTACGAAGCATAGAAACATGAAATACCGGATGCACTGCGCCCAAATCAGCTGGCAGATTCAATTCGTAGGCAACTTTGCCTATTCTCCGGATAACCTGATAAGGCCCAATATATCTCGGACTGAGCTTCCCTTTCTTGCCGAATCTCATAACACCTTTCATAGGTGATACCTTCAGGAATACCCAATCACCAACCTGAAATTCCAAGTGCCGACGTCGGTTATCTGCATACGATTTCTGTTGACTCTGGGCCGCTAATAATCTCTCCCGGATAAGCTTAACTTTGTCTACCGCCTGCTGGATCATATCTGGGCCGATTAATTTAGTTTCTCCAACGTCGAACCAGCCGATCGGTGACCTACACTTTCTGCCATATAACGCCTCGTACGGGGCCATCTGGATACTGGAATGGTAGCTATTATTATAAGCAAATTCAACAAAGCCGGCAAATGATCATCCCAGCTACCGAAATCAATAACACAGGCCCGCAATATATCTTCGAGTGTCTGGATGGTGCGCTCGGCCTGTCCGTCACTCTGAGGATGGAAAGCAGTACTAAGACTTACCTGAGTCCCCAATCCGTCTTGGAATGACCTCCAGAAATTTGCTGTAAACTGAGTGCCTCTGTCGAAAATAATAGATGTGGGAACTCCATGAAGCCTTACTATCTCCTTAATATATAATCTGGCATAATCCTCAGCTGAATACGTGGCCCGGACTGGAAGGAAATGGGCTGATTTTGTCAGCCGATCAATGATAACCCAAATGGAGTCATACTTCCATGGAGTGCGAGGAAAACCTGTAATGAAATCCATATTAATTATCTCCCACTTCCTAGCCAGAATCTCCATCTCTTGCAATAATCCACCGGGCTTCTGGTGCTCAATCTTAACCTGCTGACAATTCGGGCACTGAGCGACGAATTCTGCTATATCCTTTTTCATTCCATCCCACCAGTATAGACATCTGAGATCGTGATACATTTTTGTGGCTCCTGGATGAACAGAATAACGGGCATAATATGCTTCACCATAACCTGTCGCCGTAGCTCAGCAACCCGGTACGCACACCGCCTCTGTGTAATAATACTCCATCCGGTGTAATCTCGAACGGAGTTTTCTCCTTCTCACGGGCTGTGTCTCTGTAATGCACCAGAACAGGATCTTCATATTGGCGACGCTTTATTTCTTCCAGAATAGAAGATTCGGCAACTTCACGAACAGAAATCCCAGTATTCCCAGATTCGGCCAAACGGACTCCAAGACTTGCCAGCTGATGAATTTCACGAACTATTTCTTTCTTTTCTGATGGCACGTCCGCTAGGCTGCCCATAGATTTACGGCTGAGGGCATCTGCTACCACATTAGCTTTCCCAGGATGGTATAGAATATCAACATCATAATCTGTCACGACCCGAACTACGGGCCGCGACGGGCATCCGAGGCTAACCACCGAATACCGCTCATGGTATTATCTATAGGCTCTCATTCACAATGCTTGTCCAATTTCATCAAAATATCTCATCATTTAGAACATAATCACTTTTATAAACATAAGCTTTTCGGTTAACAAAAGATATTTATACATATACGCACATATACATGCATATACGTGGAGACCCTGGGACCATACTTCCCACACATGCGTATCTACGAGCCTCTACTAGAGTACTAAACATATGGACGGGACAGGACCCCGTCATGCCCAAAATATGAATATACAAATATGTACCAAAAGAATAATCAATAGCACCTCCGGATGATGGAGTGCTCACAAACTCCGCCATCGGCTCCTAGGGATCAAGACCGTCTCCCCGCCTACCTCCGTGGGCATGAACACGAACACGCGTCCGAAGAAAGGACGTCAGTATGAACATTGTACTGAGCATGTAAGGCAGGAGTGAAACAACATAATCGGGAGATCATAAATCATGAGATGAGGGTATAACCTGTACACTCTTTACATAGGAACCGGTTTCATGTACATACATCATGTATAAATACATCACATGCATTATCATAACATGCAAGCATCGTCACATCAATCATGCATCATCACATCGTTACCCGCGTCCGGGTAACCCTCCCATGCAGCCCACTAGTGGTGACATGTCTGCCCTTTTTGCGGTGGAATCATAGCACCGTACGGTGATGCCCGGTCAATTAGGCGCGGTGAATTATAAAGCGCCCGCCGTAGCGGTGACATGTCCGGCCAATTAGGCACTATGGAATCATATTATCACACATACCATGCAATTCATATACTTGTCATCATTAACATTCATTTCATAAACATATCGTAGCTTATCACAATATTACCATAGTTTAACATCCCTAGTTACATATACATATACATACATTAAGCTTAAGAGCGGTTATGTCTATGTCGGGGTGACATAAGGTCGTAAACCCCCGGTCATGTTATGGAATAAGCATAAGCATCATATCTCGCCTTGGAGGGATTTACAATTTAAGGTGAGTGCATATAAGAAGGAATGCCCATGGATCGTGATCATCATTACTGATTTCGTAAGAACATCATATCTTGGTCTCTAGTGTTGTTATCGCATTCATAGCATATTTCTTGTCCCGTCTCGTCATTCATGAACTTAAACTTTCATCTCTAGAAACGAGGGAGATTCACGAAGGAAGTTAGGAAAATCATGATAAGATTCATGCCTTAAAAGCGAGGGGTAATGCCTCACATACCTTTGTCGTTTTTTAATTACTTTGCAACTTGCTCGTCCTCCTTTAACGCTTGCGTCTTTACCTTCAAGAGGGTTCGTATCGTCATTACTAATCAATCACAAGAACGCACTCTCTTAAGGCTAAAGAAAATCGGATGTCAGTTTCCTTTGTTTAAACTACTTTCCGCTATATTCCATATCAACTCCCAACATTCATAATATCGTTAACAATAATCGTCATTCATTCATCTTATTTGCATTTCATAATCTCACCTCAATTTCCCATAATCATGACTAAAAATCCATCGTCGTATTCTTTCGTATCCAATGCTCATTTCATGTTCTATAGGTCATTTCATAACATATTTATATCACCAACATATTCATTTCCATGATTCAATCCACTACTAATCACTAATGACATTATTCATCCATTTAATGACCCATTTGTTGTACTCTTCTACAATCCATGAATCTTAACTCAATAATACTTCAAATAGCATGTAAAGTTCATGAAACTTACCTTGGATGATGGTTGAACAAGTCTTAAGTTGAAATGCTTCAATTAGCCAAAACCCTAGTTCCACCTTCTTTGGAATTTCTTGACTTTGATAGCTTTAATGGAGGTTCTTAAGCTTGGATTCTCCTCAAATCTTGTTATTGATCCTTGATCTCCTTAGTTTTCTTGTGGATGAAGTGTTTGGAGTGTTCTAGAGCTTTCTTGTGTTGTGGAGAGACAGAAGGGGGAATGAAATGAGAATGAAAAAAGGTCCCTTATATTAATCACCAAAAATCGATTTTTTAATGAACGGTCGTCGGTGTACGGTGGTCGTAAACCCGGTTTACGGACCGTATTAGTTTCACGGTCCGTCCTCTCACGTATTTAAGCTTAAAAAAAGGGAAAATTTTGGGTTTAGGAATGTGGGCAGGGTTTCTTTTCACGGGGCCCCATATAGTTTGGGCCTTTTGGCCGTTTTAACCTTTTTTTCATTTAAAAAAACTTGAGATTTTTGGGTGTTACCCCATTTTGTATTTGGTCAGTTATGTGTGTTTAAATTATGGTTACGAAATTTTAAGTTTATATAGAAGCTATGAAAAGATTGAAGGGTAAGCGAACCAAAAGAAAAAAAAAAAAGTTTTTTAGACTTTGGAAAAACGTGAGGAGAAATTCGGGGAAAGGGGGGGGTGAATATCTCTCAAAAAATGAAGTGTTTTAAGATGGAACAATAGCCTAAAAAAGAAGTTTTTGGGGTATAGTTTTCAACGAAAAAAAGGCCCTTTAACGGGAAACATAAGGAGAATGGACGTGCGTTTTGGGGACCCGGGGGAAATTGGATGCGCGAACGCGCCCCCGTGGCGAACGCGGGGAAATCCCAAAAGCCGGCCCCGTCCGGGGGCTTGAAAAAAACCCCCAGGGGTTGGGATGAAGGGTAGGTTATGGAAGATAATAATATCATATTAGACATTTGGGGGTCAAAAGGGGAATTATC
>NW_026723510.1:0-6362 GCF_029784015.1 Lycium ferocissimum
GGAAAAACTCTCCCAAAAGGTGAGCACGGTTTGGATTTTACTTGAAATGGAGGAGGGAAGGAAGAGGCGAGGGAGAGGTGCGGCGGCGTGAGAGAGAGAGAGAAAAAAAGAGGGGTTAGGAAGCGGATGATGATTTGTTTGTTGGGGTGGGATGGACCAAGATCGGGTCGGGTAATGTGGTTAGAGGTGGATAGGGAAATAATGTGGGCTGAATTGTTTTGGTCCGAATATATACTATGTAAAGACAAATGGTAATTAGTATGTGACGAACCATTTAAAATTTGTAATAAAGTAATACTATTAATATTGCTAGTAGAATAATGAAAATGAAAGTAATGATATTAATAGTAGTAAAAACAGTAGTGAAAATAAAATACTTAACTAAATCAATAAATTTAAAACTTAGAAGAAATAAATTAGAATAAAGAGGGACAAAATTGGGTGTCAACAATGAGGGTAATTTGATGGTTTGGGCATGTGAGGGAGGAGGCACGGACGCCCGGTCGGAGGTATGGGGGGGTTAGCTATGGATGATTTCGAAGTTGTAGGGGTAGGCCAAAAGAGTATTGGGGAGAGAGTGCTAGACGGGACATAGTGCGGGTTCGACTTACGAGGACACTGACCTTAAATAAGAGGTTTTGGAGGACTCGGATTAGGGTAGAAGGCTAGTAGGTAGTCGCGGTTTCGATCTATAGTCGTGTCCTTCGTTTCTTGCTACTATATATTGGATTAACTTGTACTTCGATTATCTCTGCTCCCTTTTTTAATTTGCTTTACTTTGACTTATTCGCTTTCTTTAGTTTCGTTTGCATTTTGCTTTGAATTGCTTGTGCTTATCTAACCTTTCTCGTTGTGTTTTCTCTTGAGCGGTGCTCGGAAATAGCCTCCCTGTCTTGGAGGATGGGGGTAAGGTCTGCGTACACTTTTATAACACCCATTACCTTTAACTAGCTTTGACCATGATCTAGACTTAGAAAACAGATAAAAATGTGAAATTTGAAATTTCCTCTTCAGTTGTAAGATGGCGGTTTATGCCCACGAACAGTGACCGTATTTCAATATACGACCCATATTTCAAGTCGTAAACTGGTACCAAAGATTTCTGAGCATTCTGAAATTTGACACTTAGAGGTTACATCGTTAAACACAGGCTGTATTTTAAAATACGGACCGTATTTCAAAATATATTTATGAATTTGTATTTCAAAATATATTTGGAATTTTGGAAAACTTCCTTGATGAAAGTTGTAGAGCTTTGAAATACCTATCTGACGATATATTATGGGGTCGAACGGACGTACGTACAAAGAGTTATGGCTACTTGAAGAGATTCGATCCCATACGGAATACGGACCGTATTTCAAAATACGACGATGTTAGCGAGTGTAAAATTTAATTTTCCAAAATAGGATATATTCATCCATATCAGATTCAAATCATTATTTTCATTCCTTCGAAGCCACTAGAAACGACCTCCTACCGCCATACTGTCATCAAAACACCAAGGTAAGCCTACTCGGTATTCCAACTCAATTCTAACATATACTCTAATAATCTAAGCAAGAAATCATTCTTCCTAATCTAGGGTTTCAAGAAAGACACATTTATAACTTCCCGTATGTCATGCGTTGGGATATTGCGAGACAATGGTTGAGAAGTTAAGGACAAGACTATGTTCAAAATTATTTTAATGTACAAGTGGGTTATGAACATTATTTATGGATATTACTAGTATAGAAATGTTGTGAAAGACAAAGGGTAAAGGGAAATTCGCAAAGGTAGCGTCGTGAATAATGTGGAAGGCTAGGGGCAAGATAGTAATTTCACAAGGTTGAAATTCTTGAAGGGCCAAATCTTACATAAGGAGACACTTAGCCCTTATTAATTTTCAAGAAAAGGGAAGAAAATTCTAGGAAGAAAGAAAAGGGGGCAAGGTGTAAATAAAGATGGACTAAAGTGTAGAAAGGAAGACACTTGGTCTTCTTTGACCAAGTGAGGAAATTCAAGAAAAGAAAAATCAAGAAAAAAGAGGAAAACTCTAGAAGAGGAGAAAAAAAAAGGGACATGAGGCCATACTTCGGGGACTAAGGCTAAATATGGAAAAGTCGTGGAATATATATATATATAAGAAGAGTTAAGCCATTTTAAATGAAGAGACTTGGAGAGTGAAAGAAAGAAAGAACAAAAAAAAAAAAAAAAAGAGAGAATAGCCATGGCATTCGGCCATGGCTTGCAAATTTTGTCTCCATGAAAGACTTGTCAAAAAAATATTTTCTTCTAGCTTTCCTACCAATTTAAGGGTCTGCCAACGTGGTATGGTTGTTTCGGAAGAAAGGGCATTCGTTTCATCGTTCCCACATCTTGGTCAAGTGAAGAAGTTGAAGGAAAAGGTAAGGTTTAATTCCTTCTCATGTGTTATGGATGAATTACATGCATATTGTTGAGTGTTGTAGTATATGGAAATGAATGAAATTCATGAAGTATGTATGTACATGGTATGGCCGAATGGAGTAGTTGTTTGTGTAGAAATAATGGATTAATTTTATGTAGTAAGTTGGTTGTTGTAATGTATAGAAGTGGATTTAAATTCATGGAAAATATGTATGTTGTGTGTTGGCGAATGTATGGGTGGTTGTATAGAAAAGATGAAATGATTTTATTTAGTAGTTTGATTGTTGTGTTGAGAATCCCATAATGTAAGATGGATGAAAACATGAAATCATGCATGTGAAGTTAACTAGGGTCATGCGGGTTGTTTTGGAGAATTAATGTGATGTTAATATAGTTTCTTGAATTTGTGAAAAATATTGTTGAAGACGTATGTAATTGTTGACATAGTTTTATGAATTTGAAAGTAGAAAATGTGTTATGAATGTTTCTAGTTGAGTTGGAAGGTTTCGGGTAAGATTGATGTTGGTTGGACATCTTGAATTATCTATCGATATCGTTATTATGATTGTTGGTTTGGTTGTTGTGATTTGGCGAGGTTAGTTACGGGGTTGTTGGATTTACGAGGGAAATCTTTAACAATTTCGGTAGACAAGTGCTATCTTAAGATTCCACTTCTAAATGTTCTAATTAAGGTTTGGTAAATGTGACCAATTTGTAGATTTTGGTGGATTTGGAATTTGAATTTGGAGTCGCGCATGAAGCGGAAAAGGTATGTAAGGCTACACTCTTCTTCCTTTGGCATGTCTTAGATGTAATAGGCTTGAATACGTGTCTCGTGGACCACTCTAATTCTAGAAATCCGAGCTGAATTTGACTACTAGTCTCATTCAAAGAGAATTGAATTAAATCTTTATGCGAATGGTTGAAAGAATTGTCTAAACACCTAGAACTCGCATGAATAGGATCCGTTTACCCTAAAACTCTCATAAGTCATGTCATGAAACGTATTATACGTAAATTGTATACGCCACCTCATTTGACTCGAGGTGGGCCCACTATTCCCTAATTTCCTTCTATGGCTCCATTTGGTTTATTTACGTATCACGCTTAAAAGGAAACTTTTTGGACGTCATTCCGACTACTAAATAATAGTTGTTTTAACTAATCCCTTGACTCCAAGGCATGATTTTCTTCTTAAAGTTCATAAATGTTTTCCAACATATTCTTTTCTCCAAATCAAGTTGTACGATTAAAAGTTTTATGACTAAAACAATGACTATGATTCTATGATAATTAAGAAGTCGAGATATGAGGAAATGTCTATGACACGATATGTGCTATGACATGACACGATATACTATGACATGACACGCGATGACATGTTCTACGTTCTCTTAATGTTATTCTCCGGTGGTAGTCTCGCCTTATGATTATCAATCCTTCGAGGTGAGACAAAGCGACATGATTACTAACGCGATCGGAGGTTCCGACCTGCGTCACTCCGACGGATACATGACTTTCTTTGAGCTCTCACATGCCATACCCGTATATGTGCATGGGTTGGGGGGATGGGATACGTGTATATATGGGGAGGGGAAGGGACACATGTTGCATTGCCCTGGTCGGTGGCGTTATCATCCGGACGCGGGATGCCGGTGGGATTTATGGGCTAGCCGGAGCATTTCGGCGCGATGCTGGGCGGCGGGAGCAGACGGCGCCGTGATACCGTATGACCGGACACAAGCGTGGGGCATCCGCCCTGTGTGGCACTCATATGTACAGTCATGCCTTTACATGATAGCGATTCCTATGTACACGTTATACCTTACATTATATAATCACTATGTACCGGTTACGGCCTTACATGATATGTTCCTACGTACATTCTGACTTTACACATGACATGTTCCATATGACAAACCTTTACCCTTATACATGATATGTCTCGTATATAGATACCCTCTCCCAAGTGATATGCTCTACATCTCCATACTGTTGTTGCACATGATTACGTCTCTTTCTATGTTACCATCCATACCTACATACTCGCACATTGCTCGTCGACCCTCTTTCTTCGGGCCGCACGTTTCATGCCGCGCAGGTGAACTCGGATGAGCTGCAGCTAGCATAGAAGATGCGCCGGGGTTAGTAGGCTCCACGGTCGAGTGCTTTGCCCGAGGAGCCGAGCATATGTGCCATGATGTTTTGTTCGGAGTTAGAGACTTTGGAGATGTCGCTGGTAATGGGTTGTCGGAATGCGGCTCCAATGATGACATGTTATCACGTCTCGTGTTACGAGTCTTATATGCCGTCAGATTTTCCTTATGAAAAAAAAATTTCTATGTATTCATTTCTAACGGATTCATAAGTTCATATGTGTAATAAGAGTTAGCGGGTTCGCTCGGCTCCGAATATGGGGTCGGGTGCCCATCACACCCTAGCGGGATTAGGGTGTGACAAACCCATCTCAAGGTTCAAGAATCAAGATTTAGGAAATCTTCTCCAAAATTCAAGTCTTTAATTCAAGTTTTGGAGGCAATTAAGGTGTATAGAACTTCGCATCCACATGTGGGAATCTCTACGCTCTTCCCCGTGCTCCGTTTCTTGATATCCATGGTTCAAACCCCTAGGGCATTAAACCCAACATATTTGACGTGTTTATGTATTTATGTACATGAATTTTGTATCTATATTCGTTATTATATTCCTAATCTTCCATTACGGTTATTAGGAACCCTAGCTTAATCCATGAATCATGAATTCTTACCTCATGTGTTCTCATTATGTTTATATGAAACTTTATAATTTTATCTAGAAAGTTACAAGCATGTTTTCAAGTCAATTATATATATACAATTATGAACTATTGTTATTACCCATGAATCAAGAACATGTTTGCAAGACTATGACAAGTTATCTCAAACCATATTACAAGATATTTTCATGAAACCATGTTACAAGCTATTTAAGTGAAATCATGACATGCTATTTACAAGTTATTTCACGAAATCATGGGTTTCTTAGCCAACTATATCATGTTCATGTTTTTGGGATTTACTTAGTTAACCGAGAAGGCTCGATAGCCCGAAACTACGTAATACCTATGTGATAAGTGGTTGTCGCCACGAGAGCGAACGTCATTATGCGGCATTGGATCCTTACATGCTTATTATTACTTAAATCTCATATCCCGGCAAGGTGCGAGTGTTTGCTGGTAGGACGCAAGTACCGGATCATGTTGTCCGTTATACTATAGCATTACAGCCATGTGCGCTTTATACATGTATTTCCATTGATTTATTGTTTTTAGACTTACTCACGTTTCATGCTCATTGCCTGTTACATTCGGTTTCGGTTCATGTCCTATACCTATGTTGTGCCATAAATTCTTCATTTTCGATGGGTTTTACATACTAGTACTATTCACCATATACTAACGTCCTTTTTGCCGGGGGCTTTGTACTTCGGTGCGGATATGAGTTTTCGGGAGCATACACGCACGCAAAAAAGAGATCGCCTCGCCATCGCCTTGGTGAGCCTCGCTCCTCTCGGGGTTGACATGGAGTTTGCATTAGTATTCGATTATGGTAGTCCGGGGCCATGTCTGGTAGTTAGTATTCGCATATGTTTTTAGAGGTTTCATAGAAAGATGTTAGTTCACGAGTCGAGCTATGTTTTCATGCTTGCGTACTCATTACGTTTTCATGATTTTTCACGCTATAGATAATTTCAAGACTTTTATTCATGAATTACATTTTTCATGATTCATTTAAATTGCATCTATTAAGGGATATTGTTTTTATGCCCCCGTTGACAAACAGAGAGGTTCGCCTTTTGGGCACACGAAAACAAGGGAGTGTCGTGTTGCCCCGGGGCATGGTTCGGGGGGTGATAAAACCTTGGACGAGCCCAAAGGGTTTTGTCGTAGGGGTTAGCCAAACCTGTCCGGGGGGGTCACTTTTTTAGTGTGT
>NW_026723511.1:0-6345 GCF_029784015.1 Lycium ferocissimum
CCCCCCTTTTTTTCAACTTTCATTTCTAATACAAACCCCCAAATAACCACAACTAAAATACAACAAAAAATTCAACACTCCCACTACATAGGTTGGCCACTGCAAGTTTTACTTCCACCATGCAAACTTCCATATTTCTATGTTTTCTTCTCATTTACATATTCCACAACACAATTAAACCTTCAAAACACAATTAGAAGAGATAAATTCTTACCTTGTTCTTCAAACTTCTTCCACTTCCTCAAGTGTTGAATTGAAGAAACCAAGACTCAATCTTCCAAACCAATTGCACCAAGTTGTTAGGGGCCTTGAATTAGTAGGAATTCAACGACAAAATAATTTAGGAATCAAAATTTGCATGACCAAATCTTGAGTCCATGGTAGAATGGCCATGGTGATTTCTCCTCCTTTCTTTCTTTCCTTTTCTCAATTTCTCTTGAATTTCTTGAACCTTTCCTTCTTTTATAATTAAATTGTCATGTGACCATGTCACATGACTTAAACACGTGGGTTGGCCAAGCCACAATATGGCCGGCCACCCTACCTCGTCAACTTGTTCTCTTTTTTTTTTTCCAAGCCCAATTTCTTGGCCCATATTTTTGGTGATTCATGAAGCCATTTTCCGACGTTCCAATTTTGCCCTTAGACTTTTCCAATATTTCCACGTCCACATTTTCCATAGCCAACTTATGAACGAAACAAAATCAATACGTTGCAATGTCCTTAACCTTCCTTAATATTTCCGCGTCCATATTTCCTTAGACATCGCACCTCGCACATTAAGAAAAACCCAAGCAAAGCCTTATTTCTTAACGTTCCGAAGTATTTTCAATTTTTCCGAATACGCACAAAATGCGAGGTGTAACAATCAACATATCATATGAGCTGACATTAACCGACTGATCATAATCCGGACTGTCAAAATCACATATACACAAATCATACACACATACCGCGGCCAAATACCCAGCGGTCAATAACACACACACACATACGCGACGAGAATCCGGCGGTATTATGTCACGGCTCGCGTCGAATATCCGGCGGACGATATCACACGTACACGTACCGCGGCCGTTAATCCGGCGGTCGTATCACCCCAACTGGTCAAGTATCCGGCGGATAATATCACACATACCGCGGCCAAGTATCCGGCTGTCAATATCACACATACACGTGCACATACACATACACACACACCGAAACCGAAACCGCGCGCACACGTATCCGGACCGACGGAGCACACACACACTTACCAACATCCGAAGACTCAATAGAACAATCATACTCCCTGGTCGTCCGACAACCAAAACATCGTAGTTACGAGTAAGATGTTCTATCGAATGTTCGTAGCAAATTATTCATAACAAACATTACTCACGTCGGGATCCTTATATCGTATTACATATCCAAATCAAAATACTTTTACGAGAATACTTATATCGGAATATTCGTATCGAATGCTACTGTCGGAATACTTATATCAAAATACTTACGCGAATGCTTATATCAAAACACTTATATCGGAATATTTATATGCGAATGGTCAAAAAGCAAAACACTTGTATCGAATTTTCGGATACTTATACCGAAGAATACGTACGAATCATAACAAACTCGGAAGGATAGCCAAAAGTTTACCCTTAGTTATTGTACGAAAATCGGCCAAATAGAGCAATACGGTTAGGTCTCTGGGATGTGGGCCCACCTCGGATCACGTCGAGGTGGCGTACGAAATTACGGACGTTAAGCTTTATGGAACCACCGCGAAGGTCTTAAAGTAGTTTGGTTCCATTTGTGAAAGTTAAAGGTGTTTAATTTATTTTCCAACAAAACATAAAGTATCTAATTCAACTCCGTCGAATGAAAAGGACCAAATTTAAGCTCGGATTTCTAAGCGCAGTAGAATCATCTCCGAGGTTCCAAATCCATAACCTATCACATCTAGACATGCCAAGAGAAAGAAAGGGTAAGCACTTACATACCTTTTTGCTCGCTTAAGCTCTCTCCAAATTCAAGTCCCAAATGCTTCAAAATCTATAATTGGTCACAAATACCAAACATTGATTATAAGCCTTTAGGAATTTAATCTTGAATCAACACTTGTCTTAATTTTTCAAGTAAATCCACTTATGTTCTCAACAATTTGCGCAAAGATTCCGTAAATATACCATCCCCAAGAATATAACTCGGCCAATTTAACAACAACAAACCTGAGAATTCAACTCGCCAAACTATCAACAACAATGCCAACCATCATATCTCCAACTTCAACAATTTATTCAAAATACATTCCAACATTAGTAGCTCCTTTTACATAATCAAACAACATTTCATTTATATCCAATTCACAATTGTTCACACATTCAAATTGTCACACCCTAATTTCCGATAGGGTATGATGGGCACCCGACCCTTACCTAGGGCCGAGCGAACTCTCTGACTAACGTAACACTCACAACCATACTGGGCCCACAAAACATAACATACACACGAAACGAAAATTTTTCGGAAAAAACAAACATGCCTTTCGTTTTTTTTCAAGCCAAATAAAATCGTAATCGTATGAAAAGCGTAATATAAGGCATAACGGTATTCGGCTACTATATACCGCTTGCCAAACACATCGGTAGCATAATGCATACAAACACGCGGAAACTATAGCCGCTTACAAAAACGGACCCAACATATCGGACACTCGACACCGTACGCGGCAAAGTCTCTATCATAACTTCGAACACCATACAAAGCACTCGACTTGGCGACTGAGGAATGGAGGGCTCGCCGAGCCCAGTGGAGCATCTTCTCTGCTAACATCACCTACTCGTACGCGGGTACGCACGTGGCACGAAACGCGCCCCCGAAAGGGGAGTCGGTACAAAATATGTACCGAGCATGTAAAGCATAGCACACATCAAACGAGGTCATAAAAAACAGAAATACGTAAAGTGAAGTTGTAACAACCCAAGACTTACATCCGACACACAAATTAAACATACTCATACCGGAACACATCATAATACGTAAATACGAAATAACATTAACCGAATGTGGATTTGTCTAGTCCAATGTGGAATTTTACCTATCACCGGATTTGCCCCACCATCGGTGAACAAACTCATCATAGCATCATACATTATCACATACCAAATGCGGCCCATAGACCGGCGGACGGACAACGTGGTCGCCACCCTATCCGGCGCCACAACACGTAACTCCGGAGTAAGATTTCAAATCTCCGTATCCCCGAACACAACACATCATCACAACACGTCATACGCCATATCACAAAGATAACTTCATAAACGGAACCCCGCCCTACGGCGAGGGTCTCGGGAACCGTAAATACGCATAACACCGAGTATATTATAGTGCGCACGATCACATACCGCTCCGGGATCCGTGAAAGAAGTAACACGAACGCACGAGCGGTATCGTAAGTAACCACACGCGTGTCGACATCATCCGCGTACTCAACCGTAACGATCAAAACGAACCCTCTTTATGAAAAATCCAAAACCGTAGTCAAACCAAGTTTTCTTCCGACTTCGCTCGGGAACATGTCAAACCGAATTTCTTAGAAACCACAATTATGTATCAAAATCATGGGCATAAAATCCTTATTTTCAACTCGACAAATACATAAATAAATAGTCATCATGAAGAAAATATTAAATTTTTCCGAAAAATCCATAAAGGTAGCATAGAAAGGCGCGGGCCCCACGGACGGGTGTCGACTCCCCGTCCCGAGCCCGACTACGAGGGGGGGGAGAGTGATGTCTTATGAACTTACATATTATGTTTTGGGGCGTTTCGAGGTCGTACGCAAAAGTTACGGACGTTCGTAGTTTCGAAGTCGTTTTGGAACAAGTCTCTTTTGAAAACAAAATTCTTTTGAAAATAAACTTTGAAACCTCAAAAGTTTAATCTACAAAAGACATAGGGGTCATAACTCAACCGTTAAAGATACGAACATCAAGGAACTTATACGAATCGCTTACACAATTTTTCAAACTCAACCATATCATGAACATACAAACCACACGACCATACTAAGATGCCCGCAAAGCCTGCATATATTAAAATACGATTCACAAACTTACTTGAAATTTACGAATGGAATTACCCCGACGCACATATCATGTCATACCTTAGTTCTCGTCTAAGACATGCCAAAAAGAAAAGAAGGGTAAGCTTCGCATACTCCGGCTTGCTTCTAAGCTAATCCAAACGTAAGTTCGTCTTCTCAAAAATCTACAACAACATCAATAGGCATCGAACATTAGTCCGGCGCTAAAGGATCCAATTCCAAACCATTGCTTTTTCTACCAAAAATTGGGCGGATTTCCCCTATATATTCACCAACCCCGAGATTTCGACGGTAATATCAACAACAACCAAACCAACAACCATCCAAACAAGATTTAAGAACATTAGGACAATCCACAAAGTATTCAAGACAATTCAAACAATATACTATGAAACCCGAAACCTTCCAACAATAGAATACGACAATAATACGTTTCTTTCTTTCAATTTTCACAAACTACGTCAACGGTTCCATACATTACCACATTACCTTCATAATTATAAGAAAACATAATAGAACCATATTGACTTCCAAAACAGCCCACAACACTACAACTTCGACATAAGTCATTATACCTTTATTTTTATCACATAATCCACAACAAACAACAACCAAAACACCACATTAAATTAGTTCACCAAGCTCCTCCAAAACAGCCCCTACACGGCCACACACACCACAATCCACTTCGCCAAGCACCAACATTCAAAGTTTCATGATTTTCCCCATTCATTCCAACACACTACAACAACCAACATGCAAATTAGAATTGATTCATCACTCTTAGACATACGATACACATACACTAAGCCAACATCAATACCCAAGGCTTGACTTCAACATCCATATTTTCATGATTTTTCATTCATTTCTACATGCCAAAACAACTTGCAAACATGCTACATACACTTAATTCTTCACCTCTACACTAACCCATACATACGCTACAGTTACTACACATCACCATATTTTTATAAACTTCATTCATTTCCATATACAACACATACCAATCACCAACAACACATGAAGGAAGATAAAATCCTTACCTTTCTCACTCGTTCTTCATTCGGCCAAGGTGTGGTTTTGCAAGAACAAAAGCTTTGCTTGATTCAACAACCACTTCTTACGTTGTTTAGCACCTTCCAAAGAGTGGAAAACATAGAAGAAAATATTTTTGTGATGGAGGTTTTTTGATCTTCCATTTTTTTTCTTCGTATAGGAATGGCCTCTGCTTGGCTTCTCCAAGCTTCTCGATTTTTCTAAGGGATAGAAATGATGAAGATGATTAATTATCATCTTCTAGCCACATATATAGTTCACCCACATGGCCCTATGGCCCACACACACACACACACATGGCTTCCGGGCCACTTATGGCCATTTTCACATAATAGCTAACTTTCCATATTTTTTTTTGGTCCCAAATTTTTTTCCAACTTTCATTCTCTAATTTTTTTCCTTATTCCAATCTTACCCCCAACACTTCATATCCACAAAAGATGAATATGCAACATGCATTGAGACAAAATCAACAAAAACCGAAATTAAAAGTCTTGTCCATAACCCGCACCAACTTAAAATGTTCCAACGTACGAAGTACTCAGGGTGTAACATCCTTTCCTCTTTAGAACATTCGTCCTCGACCTGCTCAACTAGTCCTTCATAAAACATCATAAGGGTCTCGTTTAAAATTTTCCTTCTCACTCTTGTCTTATGAACTTACAATTTTGTTTTGGGGCGTTTATCGTATGCAAAAGTTACACGTTTGAGTTTTAATCGTTTTGGAACTTTTTTGAAAACAAAATTCTTTTTAAAATAGAACTCTTTTTAAAACCCCAAAAGTTTAATCCTACAAAAGACATGGGGGCATAACTCAACCCGTTAAAGATACGAACATCAAGGGAAATTATACGAATCGCAACAATTTTTTAAACTCAAACCCTATCATGAACATACAAACCAGCCCACCATACTAAGGATGCCCCAAAAACGAAAAAGATTCACAAACTTACTTGAAATTTAGAAGGAATTTCCCACGCACATATCATGTCATACCTTTGTTTCAAGACATGCCAAAAAGGAAGGGTAACCCATACCCGGGCTTCCCAAACTAATCCAAAAGTAATTTTTTTCTCAAAAAACACAACAACATCAATAGGCATCGAAATTAGCCAACAAAGGATCCAAATTTCCCAAAACCCTTGCTTTTTTTACCAAAATCCGATTTCCCCCTATATTTACCCAACCCAGATTTC
>NW_026723512.1:0-6068 GCF_029784015.1 Lycium ferocissimum
TAGCCATAACATAAATACATAACGGAAGTTCTTCGGAAAGTCAAATATGCTTTTCGTCTTTTTCAAAACGAATAAAATTTGTAACATATGAAACTTATAACACAATACATAATAATACATCGGCTTACATAGCTGTTATATCTCGCATTTTTCACGTCGGAATATTTTTAAGTTGGTTGCGAAGAGTTATGGACAAGGCTATCTTTCGACTTTGTTGTAGGGCATAAGTCGCTTATGATTTGTTGGCATAAGGGGAGGTGGCCGGCAACATGGAGATGTGGGCCATGACCACATGTTTTAATTATATATGTATGTATAAGATGACTAACTTAGTCATCTTCATCATTTGTTGTCTAGAAATTTCAAGAAATATGAAGAAAAAAGAAGAAGAGGAGAAACGGCCATAAGGGCTGGCCGAAACTGCTCTATGTAGTTGACCATGAAAAATTATTTTCTTTAAGCTTTTCTACTAATTGGAAGGCCCTCGTTAACGTGGAGTAGTTGGTAGAGCAAGCAAAGCGCTCGTTTTTGCGGAATATGGTTCTAGTCGAGTGAAGAACAAGTGAGGAAAGGTAAGATTCAATCTTTATTTTCATATGTTATGTATGGTTTGTGGATGTTGTGGAGTATGGAAACGAATGAAAATCACGAAATTGGGGTGTTGTTGTTGTGGCCGTGACTTGTGCCATATGTTGTAGGAATAACGAATTAATGTTATTTAGTATTTTGGGTTGTTGTTGTTATGGATTATGTGATGTAGAAATGAATGAAATGCATGAAAGTATGATGTTGAAGTTGTAGCCGTGTATGTTGTTGTTGTGGCCAAAAATGGGCTGATTTGGTGTAGGCATGTGGGACTAATGTGATGTAGTATTTTGGTTGTCGTCGTTGTGAATTCTATGATGTAAAATGAAGTTTTAATGATCCAAGTTGAAGTCATAATCGTGTGGGCTGAATTGGACGATAATGTGACTTTGATATGGTTTCTTGAATTTATGAAAATGAAGTGGTAAACGCATGTATTGTTGACATAATTTATGAATGTGGAAGAAAGAAAGGTGTTGGTAATGTTCTTGTCGAATTGGAATAGTTTCGGGTGGGGTAGTATATTGTTTGAAGTATTTTGAATATTTTGCGGATTGTTTAAAGCGCTCTTGAATCTTGTGTGAAGGGTTTGGATTGGTATTTGAATATGCGATCGTCGATATTAGTTTGAATATATGAAGTTGAATTGAATATATATGAATGTCGTCAAATTATGTAGAAAGGAATTGCTTATTGATATTGTGGATGTGGTTGTTGGTATTGTTGTTGGATATTTGGCAGAGTTGAATTCTCGGGGTTGATGAATTTATAGGGGAGATCTTTGTCGAAATTTCCGTAGAAAAAGTAATGGCTTGAAATTGGATTCTTCGATGTTTATGGCTAATGTTCGATGCCTACTGATGTTATTGTAGATCGTGAGAGGTCGAGACGTAAGTTCGGAGTAGCTTAGGAAGCGACCAAGGTATGTAAGGCTTACCTTTCTTTCTTTGGCATGTCTTAGTTGAAAGTAAGTTATGACACGAATCTCGAGGTAACTCCATTCTGGTGATCCGAGCATGTTTATGATTCTTTTGGTTTCTTGATATTCGTATTCTTAATGTGGTCAAATCATGGTCCTTATGTCATTTGTATAACTAAATTTCAAAAGTTGTATAAAGGTTTTATTCTCAAAAGAGTTTTGGTCTTAAACGATTTCGAAACTACGAACGTCCGTAACTTTCACACAAAGGCTCGGATCGCTTCGATGTGTTCGTAGAAAGTTCTAAGGTGAATAATGTTCGTAACCTTCCGAGGCGTACTCGGATTGGTTTGGCACATGACTATGATCCCTATGGTTTCGTTAATACGTTTATGATATGTGCTATGTTTCCGAATGACGTCCGAAGGGTATTTGATATAACTATGGTCCGATTTTCAAATGACATTCCGTTTAGACTACTTCGTTACCTGAGTCCGTGGAGTATGATTTTATGTGCATATGGTTTCTCACTACTCTGCTCGTGCAAGCTCAATATGTCTTTCACCGAGTCCCCGGCAGGTACGTATTCGTGCACATATCTTTGCATTGTTCACCGAGTCCCTCTAGAGGGCCGGGTACGGTATATGATGATATGATGATTCACCGAGTCCCGAAAGGGCGGGTACGATCGAGTCCCGAAAGGGCCGGTGCGGTATATGACCGAGTCCCCACCGAGGGCGGGTGATGATTATTCACCGAGTCCCTTGCTAGCGGGGCCGGGACACGCTATTCACCGAGTCCCTCACTAGAGGGCGGGTACGTATATATATATGTATATGGACATGCGTACATGACTATGATATGATTCTGCTCACCGAGTCCCTCACTAGAGGGCCGGGTACGGTATATATGTACGATGATATGATGATATGATTTTACCTACCGAGTCCCTCACTAGAGGGACGGGTCACGCTATATGTGTACATGATGATTATATGATTTTGATATACACGATAAATGTTTTCGAAGGCAAGTTTCATGATTTTCTGTATGCTTTGCTTCAGTATGATCCCGCTTACTATATTTCATGCTTTACATACTCAGTACATATTCCGTACAGACCCCCTTTCTTCGGGTGTTTCATGCCACGCGGTACACCCGGCGAGTTGAAGACATTAGCGAAGATGTTCCGAGACGGGATTGGCGAGCTCCATTTTCTCGGTCTTTGCCGAGTTAGAGCTTTATGATATGGTTTCATGTTCCATGTCTGCAGACAGTGTCGTGGGGATAAGATGTCGATTATGTAAGCGGCTATGTAAGCCGAAGTGTTATTCTGTATTGTATTATAAGTTTTGCATGTTTTCATATGTTATAAATTCTCTTTGATTTGAGAAAGGTAAAAAGCGTAATATTCTTCGAAAAACTTCCGCTATGTATTTGTGTCATGATTTGATAGCCAGCGTGAGTATGAGTATTATGTGAGTCAGCGGGTTCGCTCGGCCCTAAATAAGGGTCGGGTGCCCATCACCCCTAACGTACGAAATTAGGGTGTGACAAATTATTATATCGAAGCGGTTCGTCCTAGGGGTTGTCCGCAAAGTCGTGTCCGGTAGAGTCCTGTTTATGGTGTGAAGCGCGCCACATTTATAAACAGGAGGCTACGGGGCATCTAGGGTGGTTACTCTTCTTTGACATCTTATATCGTGCGATAGAGCCAAGTTATGGGAAATGAGATTCCCGATACTAATCTTCGATTTCAGCAGGGGGAATGGCGTTGACAGAAGAAAGTGGCCAGCGATATTGGAAGCTATAAAGCACGCAGGTAAGCAACGGTACGAAAGATACATGTCGGGTAAGATATGAAATTACGATTGAAACACAAGTTGAAGATTAAAAAGGAAAGTAAACAGAAAGTGTAACGGTCTTTGTTGAGTTGGGCATACGAGGTGTGTTTATTATTTACGTCTTGTTGGTGATAATGGGGGCCCCGTGTGGTGGATATGATGCGATATGTATATATATATATATATATATATATATATATATATATATATATATATATATATATATATATATATATATATATATATATATATGTTGGCCCCCCCGTGAGGCATTGTTGGTATTTCTGTGTACGTGTTTTGAGATAGTAAGCATAAATTTTTCCGAACAAGGTGAAACCGAGATGTTTGTAATATGTCTTGGAAGGTCGTGCCAATAGCAATGAAAAAAAAATTGATTGACTAAGCTACGAGTACGGGCCGACACCGAGAAAGAAGCTAATTATTGAATCAGGGATAATAATAATTATAAGGTCGATGTTGATATGGTACAGAGAAATTGAAAAGGGCTTATGACACTAAGGGATGATTTAGAGAAGACCGGCAAATCTTAACGAGAGAGAGTTATTTAAGGTACCGATTGATATATATATATATATATATATATATATATATATATATATATATATATCAAAAAAAAAAAGAGCAAGGGGTTAGGGGGATTGATTTTGAATAAGGTATAATGTGGGGGGGGGGCGAGAAAGCGGCTAAAGGGGGGGGGGGGGGGGGGGGGGGGGGGGGGGGGGGGGGAAAATGATAGCGAGTATGAGAAAAGAAAGGGTAATCGGAAGAAGGATGTCACACCCTAACTTTCCATAGGGCGTGATGGGCACCCGACCCTTACCTAGGGCCGAGCGAACCCGCTGACTCTCACAATACTCATAAACATGCTGAGCCCTCAAATCATATCATAAGTACATAGTGAAAAATTTTCAGAAAGCAAACCTGCCTTTCTTTTTTTTTTCCAAATCAAATAAAGTCTGCAATCGTATGAGATCTGTAAACATATGAAGTTCGTAACATAATGCATAATAGTACGTCGGCTTACATAGCCACTTACAAAACTGCCATATCATAAACTCGACACTGTCTGCAAAGTCTCTAACATAACTCCGAATACCATACAAAGCTCGACTCGAAGACACTCGGAGAAATGGAGCTCGCCAATCCCGGTTAACATCTTCTCGCTAACATCACCTACTCATCTGCGGGTACACACACGAAGCATGAACGCAGCCCCCCGAAGAAAGGGGGTCGGGCATTTAAATATGTACTGAGTATGCAAAGCGTAGAAGTATAGAAAACGAAGTCATAACGGCCAGGAGGCGTACAAGTGCACAATAGCCAAGGTGATTGTATACGCAATACAAATCGTACAAGAGATACAAAAGACAAACATGATAATCGAATGCCAAATGCTTCGCTTTCTTTTTTGAAAACATTTTTGTCTCATACATACGGAAAATCAAACACATCATATGAGGCTGACATTCGCAGAATGATCATAATCAGATCAAAATCACATATCATATGCACACACATATCGTGTCCCGGCCCTACTAGTGAGGGACTCAGCAAATAAGATCATCTCATCATATTATCACATATCATATCACATACACGTACCGCCAAAAACCCGGCGGCAATATCACATACACACACGGCCAAATACCCGGCGGCAATATCACGTATACACGTACCGCGACAAAGTACCCCGGCGGTAATATCACGTATACACGTACGCTGCCAAATACCCGGCGGCAATATCACACATACACATACCGCGGCCAAATACCCGGCGGCATATCACGTACCTAAGATATGGGACGCATTAATAACATCAGAATACATACACGGTTCCCGACGAAAAGCGGCTCGGCCCAATAACCGGACATATCATAATTAAAACACATCATTTACAAACCGAGAACCATATGCACCTAAATCCTTATTCTTGACTCACGATGGTGAAACAAGTCCTCATTTAAAAGCCCAAACAATAGTCAAATCAAGTTTCCTCCGAACGTCGCTCGAATGATCAAATAGAATTTTAGAAATCATAGTTACGCATCTAATCATAAGTATACGGATCATTATTTCGGACTCAAAAGATAAGTAAAGCGATCGTCGTTTCTTGGAATCGGATAATAGTCATATCATATCCTTTAAAAAAATCGTCGAAGTACATAACGAAAGTCGCGGGGCCACGGAGGGGTGTCGACTCAAGTCGGCCCGCCCATGAAAATCATAGTTATTATACGTCATAGAATCATTTTTGAGCATATCAAGGCCATCCGGTTCTGTTTATGAGAGTTACGGACGTTCGTAGTTTTCGGAATCGTTTAGGAACAAAACACTTTTTTTTTCTTTAAAAAAAAAAAACCAACTTTTATGCAACTTTTGAAATTTAGTCATACAAAAGACATAAGATCCTTTTGGAACAAACCGTATACATAGCATTTCAAATCCAATCATATCAAGGACATACGGATCATAGCTTGACCATATTAAGGATGCCAACATCACAAAGCGAATATGAATCATAAACATGTTCGGATTTTCGAATAGAATTACCCCCAAGGCTCATAACATATCATACCTTACTCATATCTAAGACATGCCAAAATGTCACACCCCGACCTTACTAGTGTGATGGCACCGAAACCATCTCGGTCGAGAATCCTACACGTTTGCACTAACTTAGCAAGCACCTGAAAACAAAT
>NW_026723513.1:0-14603 GCF_029784015.1 Lycium ferocissimum
TTGAGAGAACATTGTTAGTATCTACGAAGAAATCCAAAAAACTCCGACTTAGATTTCATTACTCTTTCCCAAATTAAGTCCATCTAACTTGTTGAAATTTTATATAACGATTTTCTTCCTCGCATTAACCAGGGTTCCTCAAGGAAAATGCTGTTACTTTATTTTTCAATTAAACTCAAAGTTCACCATACATTTCCCAAATAGTCATGAGGCTTCGCCGTTAACACATAACTGCCAAAAAGATAGAAGTAAGACATATTTTATCTAATCACGTAGTTTTAGTAGATAAAAAAAGCATAATCAATTGGAACATATTAGAAATAAAAGTCGGAGCATGCCACATATAGAGCATCCACGGGAAAGATGTTCTGCAAGATTAGAATTTATCATGTAATATTCTCGTCTAATTTTAATTCCTTGAAGATTGCACTAGTGAAGAACTTTATAAGGTATAGCCCAAATTCACACGGTACGCACACATTTTTGCTCAATGATGGCATAGTCTGAGTGATAAATTTGTGAGGTCTTTGGGGCCAAAGCGGACAATATGTAGCATGGGTTTTGGAGGGAATAAGTGCATTTAGCTGTTCAATTGCGAGGAACATCTGAAGAAATGGATTCTCCTCTCTAAACAGGACAAACAAAACACACTAGGAGGTGAAATTGAAAGAAAATTTTCATAAGCGGTTTTTATTAAAGGGAAGTTTAATGAATCTCGACGATGACCTGTTGTAAGGGAACAATTTATAATTCAAGAAAGTAATGGAGAGCAAGTAAAGTAAAATAAGCACACAGTGCATGAATACAAGCTTTAGCCCTTGGAGAAAATAAGGAGCAACCCGTAAACCTAGAGATTGTTAGAGCAAGAAGGCAAACAAACTTGATTCCGTAGTTATTTTCCTTCTCTAAATAGGGTAAAGGAAACAGCAAATACATTTGGAGACCAAATATCTCGTGTTTTTTTGCAATTCTTACCAATGTCTGTGTTTCAAATCATTAGTAAGCGAAAATAGGCTCCAAATAAACTCGGTAATTCCTTCGTGTAATATTGCTATACAATTCACCAATACAAGACAATGGTGTGGAATGAAAGTGGAAATTGCAAAGGGAACATTAAGGTGAAGGGTGCACGATCAGTTGATTTGATTCAAGAAAGAAGACACAAAAGAAGGCAAATAAGAAGACAAAAAAGAAGGCAAATATACAACTTCTTACGTTAAAAGAAATTAGAGAGAGCAACATAACTGAGTCGATAGACTTACATGTAGTAGAGATTGAAAACTGCCTCAACTTTTCACTGTCTCTTCGTTTTTTTTTTTCTTCAGTTGTCTGATGACGCTTAAATGGTGACTTTTAACGCGTAGCCTAATGCTTACCAGTTACCACAATGCAGTTATGCAGGACAGATTAGGTTGAAATTTATTTATATTTTCTAAGTTTTGTAAAGAAAATAAAAGGACGAATTAATTATTCATCAAGTATGGTAGGATTTAAATAAGGCATAAACATAAACAGGCCCTCAAACTTGGTCTCAGCTGGCAAGTATGTCCTCCAACTTTGGGTGTACTCCAACTTTGGGTGTACACAAGTAGTCACCTCAACTTGTATAAAGTTGAACACGTAAACAAAAATGCTGACACGACATTGACGTAGCACATAAATTTTGAAGGTGTCTAGATGATCATTTTGTAAGTTGGAGTATTCAACTGACAGAGTGAAGATAGGTCGAGGTGCCTATTTGTGTACATGTTACACCTCGGTAATTTCGTGGTGTTGCGTCGTGAATGGACTGACGTCGGGTAAGGCGGACACGAGTCCTTCACGACTACAAGAGGGCCATTGGCAACCTTAATGTATACAAGATCAGATTTTTAAGTCGTAGGACTTGGTGAGACTAGGTTCGTCAAAAGGAAGTGGAGTATGCGTTATGTTTGGGAAGGATTTCATGGGTGTTGAATTAATGAATATTTAGTAAGGTCTCGAGGATGAGTTATAATGTCCGTTAGATCGTTAAGGAGGTGTTGCACGAGTACCAAGAAGGTTCCATAAGGATTCGAGATCAAACGAAGCGACGAGAACGAAATCGAAAAAACTGGGGATTATACGACCGTATATTTTACACGGCCCGTATATCTGGCCGTAGAACCCTTCCAGTGAAGGGTGATTTTTCTGGAG
The DNA here is from genome assembly GCF_029784015.1 of Lycium ferocissimum. Classification (NCBI taxonomy): domain Eukaryota; kingdom Viridiplantae; phylum Streptophyta; class Magnoliopsida; order Solanales; family Solanaceae; genus Lycium; species Lycium ferocissimum. Next base: position 2,176 of record NW_026723513.1, read on the forward strand.
ATTCTGGAAGAAACATACGGTCCAATATACGGACCGTATAAATTGTACGGACCGTATATTGAACCGTATATTTCGGGTCGGGTCCGAACTTAAATTTTATATATGCACGGTTTTACCTTCTTTTTCTCATTTCTCACTTCTCTAATCTTCCAAAAATCTCTAGAACTCTCTCCCTAATACATCAATACATATTCAAGAAGGGGAAACAAAGATTAAACATCAAAGATTAGTAGAATCAAGGGTGTGAATGCTTCCTAAAGATTGATAGAAGTTGAAAATCTCCTTGGAAGGCAAGTGGAGTTTTTCTTAAGTGGGGTATCTTATCCAAAGACCATCTCTACATAATCAAGGTGAGTTTTACAATTATTTCATGATAGCAAGGGTGTAAAGTAATTGAAAAACTTGTATTAGGAGCAAGTATGGAATATGAGCTTAAGTATGCGAATAATGGTATATTGGTTGGAAAGGTAGTTAAATTATGATTCATGGCATTATGAGTATCGTTGTGTTGTTGTTGGGAGCTGCTTTATCACATGGGAGAAGGTTGTCGAAACAAAGGAAATGCTGCCCGATTTTCGATAGCCTTACTTGCTTTAGTTTAGGCCTAAGTATACCTTCAACAATCTAACCTTCGTACGAATCCCTTTGTATGTAGAATCATAAGTCGGAAGGAAAGCTTTTAGTCGACGTCGTTAAGGAGACACAAAGGTATGTAAGGCTATCCCCTTTTCTCTCAAAGGCATGACCCTTATATTTTGATTCCATACACGACATTCATCATATTTCTACTTCCAGAAATGCCAAAAGTTTATAGTTTCTGAAGAATTATGCAAAGTTTCCAATCCGAAAGATTTTCAAACCTAAAATTCTAAATGATTTCATGACGTGACTGAGTGGGCTATAAAGCATATGGCCTCAGCTTTGTGTCCGAGCGAGCTATATAACATATGGCCCCAGGCTATAAAACATATGGCTTCAGCTTACGTCTGAGCTATATAACATATGGCCTCAGTTTATGTCATGGACAACCCAGGACACGATCAATGATGACGATGATGCCATAATGTACTCGGAGGGTTACGACCTTACGTCACTCCGAGAGAGCGCACTTTTATTTGGGCTCTCATGCATGCTACGTCTATTATATGTATATATATATGATATGTATATATATATATAGGGGATATGGGGAAAGGTGAGGCGCGTATAGACGCATAGCCACACGATCGGTGGCATATTATGATATCATCCGGACGCGGGCTATATGGGTGATGGATCGGGCCGTACGTTCCGGCAATATATTGATATATGGATTGGGCGTGCACGTTCCGCACAATACATAATATGATATTTTACGCGTATGCATGCATGGCTCCCGCCTTAAGAGGCAACGGTCACCGATTATCTCCTCATCTTTATTTTTATCTTCTTGTTCTCTTGTTTATGATGCCTTTACATACTCGGTACATTATTCGTACCGACATCCTTTTTTTTGGATGCGTGCTCATACCCGCGGTAGACGAGGGGAGATGACCCGGCTAGGAGTCGGATCCGCACCCCACCGAGCACTTTCACTGCACGGGAGGTGCAGTCTCCGATATATTCTTTTGTGTACGTATTTGGATGTGATGGGGTACTGTCCCATCTTCATGACCTTAAGTTTCAGTTAGAGGCTCGTAGATACTTGTATGTGGGTAACGGAGGTTATGTGACTCTTGATGTATATTTTGCATATTATTCTTTGTTGCCGTGAGGGCTTATATATATGTGGATATGTGAACATGTTTTCTGGAGCATATATGTGTACAGGTTAAGACGATAGTAGTATGATGTGTGGTGCTCGGTTGTTACATCCCGTATTTTCGTGCGTTAAGTTGCATCATAGGTTAGTCACATAAGCTCAAAGGACAGGATTATGTTTGAAGTTATAAGTGTTTATGTTATGTTCAACAAGTGATACGTAAGTGCGCGAAGGTTGGAGGTTAAACGAATCGGGAAAAAAAAGTTTTGCTAAGTTTGGGATGTTGAATAAGTTTACGGAGATCGTATGGAGTTTTGGACATATCCAAGTATGCAAATAAAGAGATCGGTGTATAAAAGTTTTAGGTCTCGAAATAATTTCCGCGGATGAACGGTAACTGCTACAGTAAGTCGGTGAATAGTACTGCTACAGTGCTGCTACAGTGACTTCGGACCAACTATATAAAGGGGTTTAACCCCTCATTTTCAGCCAAGAAACCAGCCCAAAAAAATATTTCCCAACAATTCTAGAAAGTTCTCCAACCTTCCCTCCATTAAATTTCAACGCGAGTTAAGTAAAAATATCCGATTCGGGTTCCGTATAGTTACGATTATAATATTGTGTTGCGGTGAATTTGTGGCTTGGGAGTAAGGCAAGTATTGGAGATATCGCCGTATTAGCGGAAGTAAGGTATGAATCTTTCTCTTTTGGTATCATTTAAGGCTTATTTACGGAGATAAATTTATGGAATAATTATGTAGCGAATTCGTTTGTGGAGGAGTTGGAGAAAATATCATATGGTGTATTTGATGGAATATTTTGGTAGTAATGAGGTTGTTGTTGTTTCTGTTGTTGTTATTGGTTGTTGATTGTTGGTATTGAGAATTCGGGCTAGGTATATAAATAGGGGAGATGCTGCCCGATTTTCGGCAGAGTATAGAGTAGTTTGACTTGAAAGTTTAGTATAAGTATACTATGATGAGTCTAATGATAGTGTGAATCCTCTTAAATGTAGACTCACGAATTCGAACGAATAAGTGTGGATAACTGGAGGTTGAACAGGTATGTTAAGGCTAGCCCCTTTCTTCTAAAGGCATGATTCCTTTCTTATGAATCCAATAGGTGTTTTCCAAATGTCTCATGATCCCTCTATGTGAATCCATAAATGTTTTCCAAGAATATTCTTATTCTCAAAAGCTAGAGACTCATGATTCATAGAGTTCTTATGATGCTAACGATAAACATGTTTTATGATTTATGATCCTATTTCTAGAAACTCCTATGTTATAATTCCCTACATATGTTTCATAACCTCCTTACTTCCAAAAGTTAGAATTCATGATTCAAAGGCATGACTTTTTTTTCTTGATAATCCATAAATATTTTTCAAAATGTCCCTATTTTCCGAGTCAAAGATTGATGATTCTATAAGCTTTTATGACAACAACAATGGACATGTTTTTACAATATGAATGAGGATGTTAAAGATGAGAATGTTTCTATGATGATTATGATGATGATGATTTTAATTCTAGAAATTCCAAAGCTTATGATTTTAATGCTATTATGAGATTATTGAGCTTATTTCATGGTTGTCTCGATTTTATTCATTGTTGTTGGTCTCACCTTATAATAATTGTTCCTTCAACGTGGGATAAAAGGTAATGATTGATCCATAATACAATCGGAGGCTACCGACCTTACGTCGGCTCCGATATAGTTGTGGCTTTGATTGGGCTCTCATGCATTCTTTATATATATGTATGTATTTTCTCTCACACCGAGCCGCGCTATAGTCGGCGGGTACACACCTATTGTGCAACCAACGATCGGTTGGTATTACACACCGAGTCCCGAAAGGGCGGCACGTTACACACCGAGTCCCGAAAGGGCCGGGTACGTTATGATGTTGATATTATATATATGTATGTAAGAAATTTTTTTTTAAAAAGCTGAGCATGCATGATATCCGCCTTATGAGGCATCCAGATGTACATGTTATCTCTCTTATTCCATATTACCTTTCATATCTATATTATGTTGTTATTCATGCCTTACATACTAGGTACATTATTCGTACCGACGTCCTTTTTGTGGACGGTTGCGTTTCGTACACGCGGTGTATACGGATGAGTAGAGGATATTAGTAGAAGATGTTCCGGTGGGTTGGCGAGCTCCATTTCCTCCGGGTGTTGCGGAGTCGGGTATCTATGTTATGGTAACTTGATTTATGTTAGAGACTTTGCAGACAGAGTCACGTATATAACATGTTAGTCTTGTAAGCGGCTCTGTAAGACGATGTATCATTATGCATTATGTTACAAATTTCATATGATTATAGATTTTACTTGATTTGAGAAAGACGAAAAGCATGTTTTTTGAAAAGCTTTCATTATGCACTCATTTCATGATTTAAGAGTCCAGGGAGATTATGAGTATAACGAGAACCAGCGGGTTCGCTCGGCCCTAAGTAAGGGTCGGGTGCCTATCATGTCCTATTAAAAGTTGGGGTGTGACAATTGGTATCGAGCGGTTCGTCCTAGGGGTTGTACGCAGAAAGTCGTGTCCGGTAGAGTCACTCGTTTATGGTGTGAAGCGCACCACATTTATAAACAGGAGGATACGGGGCATCTAGGGTGGTTACTCTTCTTTCACATCTAAGATCGTGCGATAGAGCCAAGTCATGGGAAATGAGATTCCTTATACTAACCTTTGATTTCAGCAGAAGCACAGTTTCGACGGGAGAAAGTGAGTGATGATTTGGGAAGTCACAGAGGTAAGTTTTGATATCTTTGTTCTTTTACCTCGAAATTGAAGATCCCCGGTGGCCGGGATATATATATATGCCACAGTAGAGGCATTGTCGGGTATTTCTTTGCGTACGGAGTTTTGGGTAGTAAGAATTATAAAGGAGACTGCGCGAGAATTTTTCAAAATCGGGTCATTTGGTTAGGTACATCTAACGGAAGAAAACGTGAAAAATGAAATATCGTAAATAGACAATAAGTGGGATGTGTTGCTTTAGAAGAGTTATGGATTTGGCATGGCACGAAGAATGATCTCGCGAGGAAGGTGAGTTATACGAAGAGAAGGGTTATTACGACAAATTCAAAGGTATTAAGGTATCGAAAGGATTATGGGATTAGTTATACATTTAAGTCAAGTTAAGAGTATTACCGCGTATAGATACGCTTCAATCTTGACATATTATAGATGTCGAAGCTATGGAGATAGTTGTATACAAGTTGGATTGAGGGGAATAGTAGGGTTGCGTTAATAAGGCGATACAATATGAAGGGACTACGCAAAGAGTTGAGGCAAAGGTAGGATGATAGCGAAGGACATACACATACGATATTACGGATAAATTGAGGGAAAGTGCCGTGCAACCGGGTTAGAATGTTAAGGAGTGATAAGAGTGAAAGGACATAAGGCAAGCTATGAAAGTATCGTTGAGTTACGCTAAATAGAACATATCGAAATTGAGATCAAAGACGACCAAGGACGAACTAGAGTGCAAGGCAAAAGGAAGCATTAAAAGATAACCGAAGTAAAAGGAAAGAGGAAAGTAAGGATGAGTACACGGAAGGGTATTTATGATAAAGAGAAATACTAGAGAAAATTGGGAAGATTGGTAGTACTAAAATATGATTTAAAAAGAGAAAGGTTAACTAATAAGTGTGATGCGAAGTATCGATTGGGATGGATAAGCACAGTGAAATACGGCGAGTCTATAAGTAAAATGAAGTAACAAAGCATGAGAGACGAGCATAGAATACGAAGGTTTATAACGAATGTGAATAACTTGGTAAGACAACTTGTATGGTAAGTGTAATAGGGTCAATCGGAAAGAGTTAAAGTTAAGTATGCTTACTCCACGAGGTTTATTTTTGGTTTATAAACGATTTTACAAATAAGAGCAAGAAGTGGTACTTTCTATGGAATTGATTATGATTGGGATATAATGAGAACGTAGCAAGAATCCGTAATACAAAGTAAGTAAAGTATAGCGAGGAAACGACTAAAGAGGATGACATGTTCTGTGTGAATAGAGAGCGAATACGGGTGTGAAACCAATGAGTGAGCCATGAAGCAAAGGATAAGAAAGCTTATATAAGACCTTGTTAGGGAAAGTTCAACATAGAGGTTTCGCAATGACAGAATGATAGCAAGCATGAGGGAAAGAGGAAGTCAACTCAAAAAGAAATCGCCGAAGGTGACCTAGCAAAGTAGTGGCGGAGCATTGAGATCGCGAATGATATTTTGGCTGGATGTAAAAGACCAAGACTACGGAAAGATGAATGACTAAATAGAACGATTGCTAGGAAAAAGGATCAGCATAATAAGGATTAGAGGGAATGAGTAGAATAAGTGTTCAGTCAAGAATGGATTGTATAGAAGTAATATATTTTGAAGGACAAAGCGGTGCGAGTTAAGAATAGGTTCCTTGTGCGAGGAATAAAGCATTAATTATAAAATGGAGTAAGTATGGGTATAGAAAGAAAAGGAAACATGCGAAGTACACAAGCTTAAGAAGTAGTCGTATTATGAGAAAGGAAGATGTGTCTCCTACGGATACCCTATACTAAGACAGGTAACAAGTAAAGTACGTAAAGGAATAAGTCGGGAAAGAAAAAATTTGGCTATGAGTTATGAGTTCACCACACGACGATAAAGCGATAAAAAGGCTATCAAAGAAAAGTAAAGATATGATTATGATTGGCTTCGAAATCAATGCTGAATATAACACAAGAATAAAAGAGTATGAGGTACAAGGGGAAGATGACGCTACCAGTGAATGCTGACTATTGAAGAATGGGATAAGTGACACTACATGGATGGTACGGACGGTTAGACGCTACTATTATTTTGGTATCCCCGTGGGATAGGTACATTAGCCAGGTGGATGGTGGCGTCGACTCGCAATTAACGATTGAGCTAAGCAAAAGTACATCTTGCTTGGGGTGCTATGTCGGCGGGTATTGGGTTACGGAGCTGTTGCCAAGATGAGTATGTTAAGACTTCGCATAAATTCTTTGCGGCTATAAATTACGGGAAATGGCATGAATATGATGCGGTACAATAAGGGAATTGAGGAAGGGATGCATGAATTCAAGGCTGGAAGTGAGGAATGGATTTGAGAATAGTACAATGAGACCCACTTAAAGGAAGGAAAAGGAAAATATAAGTGTAGCGATTGAAACGATGAATCCTAAGATGTGACAAGTATAGACCCTAAAACAAAAAGTGAGAGTTATACGGAAAATGGTATAGTTGTTATCGTTATACATTTCGGTATGGACATTAAGTGAATACGATGAAAGAATGGTATTAGGCTTGAGATTGAGAAAGTAAGGATTGAAGATCGAAGTGTGGATTTGTTTTCAAGGCACCGTAAGGTAAGACTCGTAAGGAGGGAGGGAGTGAATAGAGTGCAAAGATTCTAAATGCACTCGAGATATGAAAACGTATGTAGTATAAAGTGAGAAATTTTGTAGAAGCAAGTTTAGTAAGATCTAAGGGTTAGTCGGCAAAGGAATAGAGTGATTGAAGGGTATCTTTTGAGATTGACCGAAAATAATTCGTGAGAAAGAAAAGAAATTGAACAATATTCCGGTGAGGGGACAAAGATTGACAAGATATTGGAATAACTACGATGCTTACTATGGTATGATTACCCGATGTGGAGACTCTGAAACGGCGCGCGAGTTGACAATCAATGATCGGGTCGTAGAAAATAGATGCAATAGTGCATCAATTATGATAGCATTAAAGGAAGAAGATCATAGGGATTCAAGATATTCCGGTGTAAGTATACGAATCATCGATAGCGTACTTAGCATAAGGACCCTTATTAAAAGAAAAAGAAAAGAAAAGAATCGAGTAAGCGTAGGGTGAAAGGAAATTTCGGTGTTATACCAACTAGAAAATAAAATACCGCAATGATCTACCCAGTCGCTATAGAAGGGAACGCAAGGGATAGCGATGCTACGAGTTCAAAAGAATGGGTACTAAAGGGGAAAAAAAAGTATTAGCGGTGGAATTGTGTCCTAATGGCATTACGGTTTTTACGAGAGAAGAAGAAGAAAAGCGACGGTGCGATAAGGTTATAGAATTGTCTACGGTAAGATATGATAACCAAGAAACAGATATGAAAAGAGCAAGAGTACGACAAGATAAGTCAAGAGAGATAATAAGAAGGACATAGTAAACATACGAGATATATAGAAAAAAGTGATGATATCGCGAGACAAGGAAGGTTTTTGAATAAGAATGGAAGAGTTGATAGTGACTATGACATTTAGTTTCGTTTTATTTTAACATTCGAGGACGAATGTTCAAAAGGGGGGAAGGATGTTACATCCCGTATTTTCGTGCGTTAAGTTGCATCATAGGTTAGTCACATAAGCTCAAAGGACAGGATTATGTTTGAAGTTATAAGTGTTTATGTTATGTTCAACAAGTGATAAGTAAGTGCCGCGGGCGTCGGAGGTTAAACGAATCGGGAAAAAAAAAGTTTTGCTAAGTTTGGGATGTTGAATAAGTTTAAGTATCCGTATGGAGTTTTGGACATATATCCAAGTATGCAAATAAAGAGAGATCGGTGTATAAAAGTTTTAGGTCTCGAAATAATTTCCGCTTGATTAACAGAATCGCTACGTAAGCAAGTCGGTGAATAGTACCGCTACAAAGGTCATGACATGTTGACGTTTACTCAACTATATAAAGGGGGTTTAACCTCTCATTTTTAGCCAAGAAACCAGCCCAAAAAAATATTTCCCAACAATTCTAGAAAGTTCTCTCCAACCTTCCTCCATTAATTTTCAACGCGAGTTAAGTAAAATATCCAGATTCGGGTTCCGCCGGCGTATAGTTATGATTATAATATTGTGTCATGAATTTGTGGCTTGGGGGAGTAAGGGTATTGGAGATATCGCGGTATTAATGGAAGTAAGGTATGAATCTTTCTCTTTTGGTATCATTTAAGGCTTGTTTACGGAGATAAATTTATGGAATAATTGCGTAGCGAATTCGTTTGTGGAGGAGTTGGAGAAAATAACATATGGTGTATTTGATGGAATATTTGGTAGTAATGAGGTTGTTGTTGTTTCGTTGTTGTTATTGGTCATGGATTGTCAGTATTGAGAATTCGCCAGTGCATATAAATAAGGAGACGTCGCCCCGATTTTCGGCACAAGTAGTAGTTTGACTTCAAAGTTTAGTATAAGTATACTATGATGAGTCTAATGATAGTGTGAATCCTCTTAAATATAGACTCACGAATTCGACCTATCAAGTGATAACCGGAGGTTGAGCAGGTATGTTAAGGCTAGCCCCTTTCTTCTAAAGGCATGATTCCTTTCTTATGAATCCAATAGGTGTTTTCAAACGTCCCATGATCCCTCTATGTGAATCTATAAATGTTTTTCCAAGAATATTCTTATTCTCAAAAGCTAGAGACTCATGATTCATAGTAGTTCTTACGATGCTAATTTATAAACATGTTTTATGATGACGATGATCCTATTTCTAGAAACTCCCATGTTATAATTCCTTACATATGTTTCATAACCTCCTTACTTCCAAAAGTTAGAATTCATGATTCAAAGGCATGACTTTTTTTTTCTTGATAATCCATAAAATATTTTTCAAAATGTCCTTATTTTCCGAGTCAAAGATTGATGATTCTATAAGCTTTTATGACAACAACAACGGACATGTTTTTACAATATGAACGAGGATGTTAAAGATGAATGTTTCTCATGATGATTACGATGATGATGATTTTAATCAAGAAATTCCAAAGCTTATGATTTTTTAATGCTATTATGAGATTATTGAGCTTATTTCAATAGTTTGCCTCGATTTTATTCATTGGTCATGGTCTCACCTTATAATAATTGTTCCTTCGGGCGCGGGATAAACGATAATGATTGATCCATAACATAATTCTGAGGCCACCGACCTTACGTCACTCCGATATAGTTGTGGCTTTGATTGGGCTCTTTATATGCATTCTTTATATATATGTATGTATTTTCTCGCGACTGGCCGCGCGATAAGCCGGCCGGGTACGTGCACCTATCGTGCAACCACCGATCGCATGTTATTACACACCGAGTCCCGAAAGTGGCCGGGTACGTTACACACCGAGTCCCGAAAGGGCCGGGTACGTTACAACACCGAGTCCCGTCGGCCGGGCATGATACCACCGAGTCCTAAAAAGGCCCAGCCTTAATGGTTGATATTATATACGTATGTATAAATTTTTTTTTTTTTAAAAAGTCGAGTGAACTTACGACATCCGCCTGGCGAGGCATCCAGATGTACAAGTTATCTCTCTTATTCCATGTTACCTTCCATATCTATATTATGTTATTATTCATGCCTTACATACTCGGCACATTATTCGTACTCGACGTTCCTTTTCAGGACGCCGCGTTTCATGCCACGTTTGTAAGATACGGATTAGCAGAGGATATTAGTAAAAGATGTTCCAGCTGTCATTGCGAGCTCCATCTCTTTCCTGAGTGATGCCGAGTCGAATATCTATGTTATGGTAACTTGATTTATGTTAGAGACTTTGTAGACAGAGTCACGTATATAACAACGTTAGTCTTGTAAGTCGCTTCGTAAGTCGATGTATCATTATGCATTATGTTACAAATTTCATATGATTACGTATTTTACTTGATTTCGAGAAAGACGAAAAGCATGTTTTTTGAAAAGCTTTCATTATGCACTCATTTCATGATTTAAGAGTCCAGGGAGATTACGTAGCATAACGAGAACCAGCCGGGTTCGCCGCCCCAAGTAAGGGTCGGTGCCTATCATGTCCTATTAAAAGTCAGCGTGACATCGGTAGCCGGGCCCGGTGCCCGTCACGGCCCTCTAGCGGGTCGTGACGCACACCCAAAGTTTGAGGGTATACTTGTCGACCTCGAAGCTAAATTTGAGGGTATATTTGTATTGTGCCTTTAAATAATGTTGCAAATAATTCAAAAACAGAAAGCAACGAAATTCCACTTCTAATCATATAAGTCGACTAAAAACTCTCATAAACACGCCCTCTCTCTACTTCATGATTTTATCTTTTTATACTCGGGATAAAGCATCGTCACCCGCTCGAACTTTGGATCAAAGTTGAAGATATCTACCTTTTCACGGGTCCTATTACCCCATTGAACTTTATAAAACGGAATAATTATCACTCCTGGCACCGACGCGGCAAAGCGATAGCAGTATTTCTTTTTTCTTTTTTTAAACCCTCGCTAAGCAAAGTCGCTTATTTATTTATGACAAAAAACAAGTCCGCACAAAACAACAGGAAAGTGAATCTATTCTAGAAAGAAATAGAAAAAATAAACCAAATCAAAAGCCCTAATTTGGAAAGTGAATGTGCTAACACGAGATCAAAATCGCAGATCGATTCGCTATTATTAATCTAAATTTATCAAGAGTTTATAAAGAAATTAAGACGCAGCCCAAAAAAAAAAACAAACTTCCTTCATTATTTTTTAAGCGACAATTAAAAGTCGATGTCTTATTTGCAATCTCAAATGATGTCCGTTCGGTATGTTTCTCTTTTCCGATGTCGTCTTTGTTAATCTGCCTATTTATTCCTTCAATTTTGTATAAAGTCTCCTTCTAATGAAATCTGTAGCTGTTGTTATTCCCTTGCTAGTATATCCCTGATTGTTTGTTGAAAATGTTTGTCTCATTCGATATCTTTGATGTATGCTGACGTATGAATTTCTTTTCTTTTCCGCTACTCGTTCCTTGGTTTTCATTCGCCGTAGTGATGACATCTCCTTTTGTTTCCGCATCCTATTTCTTCCATCTAATTTTTGTTCGATGGGATGTATATCTCGTTGGTACTAATACCACCCATCTACTGGTTATTAAATTCCGAAACAGACATGATGCAATATATAAAAGTTTCCTTCTTCCTTTGTCGGGGTTAGTCGCTTCTTGTTCCCCCACGTACGTTTAAAGTACGTGTATCTCAATATGTATTATCCCTACCAACGAAGCAAACAATAGTATAGAAGATTCGTGTGTCTCTCCTCCCATAGGATTCGACACAGAAATTCAAGTACTTCTTCCTGGCTTTAATATTCATTTGCATGATCTTCTCTTCTCAAATATGGTAGTCGCATTTTATCATTGTTAATCGCCCTCTCCCATGCTCTTCCATCTCGTCGAAACAGGTAAAACACTCAGGCTCTCCTTGATCCGCAGCCCCATTTGCACAAGGTAATCAAACGAATTTGTTCTCTTCCCTTAGGATATGGTTCACATTAACCCTCATACAGATCATAAGTTCCCGCATCTCCCTCCGTTCGGGGTAACACCTCTGCGGCGACCTCCCGCACCTTACGATCACCTTTTCCAACAATAAAGAGAATCAGCCTCTATAATAACCCCGATTTACGGCGACTCCCTCTCAAGTATTTTAGAGCTTTTAGTATAGCCATGGATTCAACTTGTGTGGTAGTGGTATATGCATCCTCCATCTCCTCTCGCTCGAGTACGTATAAGATCTCCCCGAGCTATTCCCCGACAAATCCCCAAGAACTTCTTCCCGGTTTGCCTCCGGAGGCCCCATCTCTGTTGCATTTGAGCCATCCTTCCTCGTGTGAATTTCCACATTACTCCGTTTGATCTTAACTTTGGGATTATAAAC
>NW_026723514.1:0-6384 GCF_029784015.1 Lycium ferocissimum
TGCATGCCATTCTATGACCAGGCTATTTACGGACCGTATTCCACTTTACGGTCCGTATTTGGACTTCACGACTACTGGGCAGTTTTGCCAACTTTCAACTTTTCACATTTCTAGACTTTTTTTTATTCTATTCATTCCCATCCATTTACATACATTGCCCATGAAACATTATACACTCGCACTCCTCGCTCTCATCACTAGTTCGTCCACTTGCGTACCAACGGGAAATTTTCCGAGGTGTAACAATAGTCATCCTGTACATATGTATATATAACGTGTCCCGGCCCTCTAGTGAGGGACTCGGTGAATAAAGTCATCATATGCCATCCTGGCCGTCATCCCCGTATCATCATCTCATCATGTCATTATATTATCATATACATATAACATGTCCCGGCCCTCTAGTGAGGGACTCGGTGGACAATGTAGTGAATCTGTGCACGAGAACGTGTCCTGGCCCGGACTCGGGAAAGATGTGATAACAAAGATGCCGAGCAGTAGTGAGTAACCATATGCATATAAATCATCTTTCGAGATTCAATAGATAAGTAGACTAATCAACGCTCGAGTATCGTGATAGTAGTCACACTCGCACTCTTTGAATATCATTACAAACTATGTCGATAACGCCTCGTGGATCATAGACATGTATCAAGTTAATACGAGACAAATTATACAAGTTATGGTCATTAGTCAATAGAGTTTTTCAGAATAGAAACTTTCATGTATCATTTACTACCCGATCGTATAGAAAGCTCGAGGGCAGTAGTTTGACTATTTTAAGAATTCTAATATCAAGAAGTGAATAAGAATCATAAAACATGCTCGGAACGTTTGAATAGAATTACCCCAAAGCTCATATCTTATCTTACTTACATCTAGGGCATGCCAAAAGAAAGAAGGGATAGGCTTTACATACCTTTAGCGTTTACTCGCAACACAACACGTATACGCTGCCCAATAGTGTCTCAACCTATATTAAGACGTCAAAAACTACGATTAAACTACGAGGAGATTCAAAACGTATTCTAACGTTAGTAACTCCTTTCTAGATAATTAGACGGCGTTTCCCTTACATTCAAACCAACCACATACAACCAAACCAACATCAATAATCATATGTTCAAGTACCAACCCGAGACCTATTCAAACAAGACTCGAGAACACTCCGGACAGCCCGTACGACATTCCAAAACAGCCCAACCAACACACAATACAACATATAATCTTCCAAGCTCAACAAGAACAACAACAACACATTCTTTTCTTTCAAATTCATGAACTATACCAACAACCACACGTTAACAACATCATCCACATAAATGCAAGAACTATATTAACATCATATTAACTTCTACAATAGCCGACAAACAATTACAACTCCACTTGAACCATTAAACCCTTTATTCTCATCATAAAGTCCATGACAACAAGAACTAAAATACCAAGTAAAATTAGTTCATCATTCCTACACAAAACAGCCCCTACACGGCCTTAACACCAACATACATAGTTCCATAAATTTCATCCATAACTACACATTACAACACGCCCAAACCATTCTCAATACATGTAAAAGAAGATTAAACCTTACCTTTTAACACTTGACTTCTCAACTTGGCTAGAATTTGTGCCTTGAATTAATACTTGTTCTTATTGCCCTAGGATCAATCCCACATTTCTATGCACCTTCCAAAGGGGTGAAATACCTTGAAGAAAATTAATTCTTGATCAACAAACAAAAGCTCAAACTCGGCCAGCCATGGCCGAGAGCTCCTCTCTATCTCTTAAGCTTTTCTTTTGTTTGTGAAGATGATAAATGATTCATTAGTAATCAATTTCCCTTTTTATATGCCACACATGATGGTTACACATGTCCAACCTTGACATGTGTCCCATTATCCTCCATGAACCAATCATATTCATTCATATGTTGTGGGGCCCACTTAGTGGTCTAATTAGGCTAATTAATCATAATTAATCGCTAATCCCGACACTTAATAATTTAATCATGGTTAATTAACCCCTAATCTTCATTAATATTTCCATGCCAATTAAAATTTATAAGCAACTTGTGCATTAAAATAAAATCGAAGGTTAAAAGTCTCTACCTCGTCTCCCAAAATAGTCTCGTCCTTAACTTATCGCGATTAGCTTAAAATATCCCAATGTACGAAAATACGGGATATAACAGGATACATGTTTCGTATTCCGCCATGTTGTTGGTACATCTAAAGTTCAGTTTTGCGGCCATCAGATAGTGTTGTCCCATCTTCGATATCAACACTGGTCCGATGCCTGACCCTTTGTAGTTCACTGCTCCATCGAAGAATAGTCTCCAACCCAAATATGGTTCTGCCACCTCTTCTTTCATGGCCATTACTTCCTCGTCTGGGAAGAAAGTCCGTAATGGTTCTAGTTCATCATCTATGGGACTTTCTGCCAACAGATTTGCTAGGGCTTGACCCTTGATTACCTTTTGTGCTACGTACACGATGTCAAATTCGCTTAATAGCATCTGCCATTTAGCCAATTTTCCCAAGGGCATTGGCTGCCGAAAAATGTATCTCAGCAGATCCATTCTAGATATGAGGTGAGTGGTAAACACAGATAGGTAATGTCTTAGTTTTTGGGCAATCCAAGCCAAAGTACAACAAGTCTTCACTACGAGCGTATACCGCGCTTCGTAGGAGGTGAACTTCTTTCCCAAATAGTAGATGGCATGTTCCTTTCTACCCTCTTCATCATGCTGGGCAAGCATACACCCGAAGGCTTTCTCTAATACTGACAGATACAGTAATAGCGGACTCCCTGGCCTGGGTGGCACCAAGACGGGAGGATTGGAAGGATATCTCTTAATTCTATCAAATGCTTCTTGGCTTTCCTATGTCCAATTTGTGGGAGCATCCTTCTTGAGCAACTTAATGATTGGCTCTATAATCACAGTTGACTAGGCTATGAATCGTCCAATATAGTTCAACCTCCCCAGGAAGCTCATGACTTCTTTCTTGGTTTTGGGGGGTGCCAGCGCCTGGATTGCTTTAATCTTGGTAGGGTCTAGTTCAATGCCCTATGGCTAACTATGAATCCCAGCAATTTACCTGCAGGCACTCCAAACGCTCACTTTGCAGGATTCAGCTTTAGGTTGAATTTCAGGAAGTCTGTTGAAGAACTTACGCAAATGCCCAGTATGCTCTGAGCTTTCTCTTGATTTTATGATGACATCGTCCACATAGACCTCAATCTCTAGTGCATCATATCATCAAACAAGCTAGTCATAGATCTCGTGTATGTGGCGCCAGCGTATTTGAGGCCGAACGGCATCACCCGGTAATGGTAGACTCCCCAAGGGGTGATAAAGTCTGTCTTTTCAGCGTCTCCTTCACTCATAAGGATTTGATGGTACCCGGCGACACAATCCACAAATGACTGCAGCTCATGCTTGGCGCAGTTGTCTATCAGGATATGGATGTTTGAAAGTGAAAAGTTATCTTTCGGACTGGCCCGGTTAAGATCTCGGTAGTCCACACAGATTCGAATCTTTCCGTCCTTTTTGGGTACTGTCACTATGTATGCCACCCAAGTGGGGTAAGACGTCACCTCCACTATTCCAAACTCGATTTGTTTCTCCACTTCGTCCTTTATCCTGATACTCATGTCGTCGCTTAAATGTCCGGTCTTTTGCTTAACCGGAGCCAAGCCTTCCTTAATAGGCAATATGTGGGCTACAATTTCAGTGCTCAAACCTGGCATATCTGTGTATGACCAGGCGAAGACATCCACATATTCTTTTAATAGAGCTATGAGCTCTTCTTTTTATAGGGCTCCCACGTGAAAACTTCGTGTCTCCTTGACATTCTCTTCGTCACCGAGATTGATCACCTCAGTTTCGTCCATATTTGGCTTTTTTTTCCTCCCAGCTCTTCCAATTCTTCTACCAGTTCATCCGGCATCATTGTTGATTCATTTTACTCCTCGTATTCCTGTTGTCCATTTTCCTTATTTTTTTCACGATACGTCATGTCATTTTTGATTGTTTTATTATGGTTACTGCTGAAAAGGCATGACAGAGTAAAGTTAGGTTCTTTATTATTCATTACGCATAGTTAGTTTAGAAAATATTCCTTATCATTATCTAACAAAGGTAGTAGTTTTTAGGTATATCGAGGCTTTTCATTAATTCAAGAACAATGGACTAAAATTATGGTCATGGTTCAGAACAATGTCGGACCATTTCCATTTTTAAACATCTTGGTCCTGGGTCTCAGCCGATGTCGCCGTTTTTAGCAAAAGGTTTTAAAGAAAATCCATCTCTCTACCGAGGACCTAAGAGGGGGGTGGATGTCCAATTATTCAGGCGCTCTCCTGGCCTCAGACTGTGTATATTGGGTGTCTCCTAGTTTTCTTCAATGACTACGTAGCATCCCTCTCCTTGGAAAGGCGACTCGAGACCCCGTCAGTTTCTTCTTCGTTTAGCATCGACATCTTTCTGGGGAATGACTAGTCAGACCCGGAATTGGACGAAACAAGTTCCTCATTCTCGAATCTCTCTTTATTTCCCTTGTGAGCTCGTCTTCGCTAGGAGTATACCCTAGACCAAAGTGGTAATTTTTCTTTGGGATTGGGACAGGCTCTGTTATCCCTCCGAGGTCTCTCCGTAGACCTTTTCCCATTTCGAAACTATTCCTCTGCATGGTGGAGGCAATCATTCTATAGACCGCTGGCATGGGCTTACCAACCTCTTACTCCCTATGAGTGGCCCCAACGTATTCCACTACACGAAAGTTAGGTAAGTGAGGGCTCCCTTCGATCATAGGAACAATGTTGTAAGGATACTTCTGAATATCCCTCTCAGCTGCCACCACAATTTCCCGTCCTTGCCCTTCAAATTTTATGGCTTGATACAGAGTTGATGGGATTGCGTCGGCGGAGTGTATCCAGGGTCTTCCCAAGAGCATATTGTAGTTGGCGGTGATTGCCATGACCTAGAATTCTGCTGTGAAAATGGCAAGTCCAACCTGCATCTGCATGTCTATCTCTCCAAGGGAATCACTTAGAGACCGTCCAAGGGAATCACTTAGAGACCTATCAAAAAGAAGAAGGAGAAGCGGTCAAGAGGGGCTGGCCGAACCATCCCCATAAAGTGATCATGAGAAATTGTTTTCTTTAAGCTTTCATATCCATTGAAAGGTTCTCGTCAACATGGAAGGGTTGTTGGAGCAAGAAAACATCCGTTTGTGCGATTGGGGAGCCTAGCCGAGTGAAGAAATTCAATGGAAAAGGTGAGGTTTAATCTTCCTTACATGTTTTATGGATGATTTGCATGTTGTGATATGTAGAAACGAATGAAAGTATGATGTTTAAGTTGTAGCCGTGTGTTGTTGTTGTGGCCGTGAATGTGCCATGTGTTGTAGGAATGATGAATTGATGTTATTTAGTATTGTGGTTGCCATAAATTATGTGACAAGAATGAAGGTATTGAATGGTTTAAGTCAAGTTGTGGTTGTTGTGAGTTTGGTCGTGTGTATGTAGTGCTATGTAGTGGATGAAGAACTCATTTTATTTAGTATGTTTGAGATGTTGTGTTGATTCTACGATGTAAATGAAAGTTTAACGACTCAAATGGAAGTTATAATCGTGTGCGGGTTGTTTTGCTAGCTAATGTGAATCAAATATGCTTTCTTGTATTTATGGCAATAATGTTGTTAAATGTGTGGATTGTTGATGAATATGGAAGAACGAAATGTATTGTTGTTGTCTTATTGAAATTTTGGAGGTTTCGGGTGAAGTAGGGCATTAATTGGGCTGTTTGGAATATTGTGCGGATTGTTGGTGATGTTCTTGAATCGTGTTTGAAAGGTTTTGGATTGTTATTTGAATATGCGATCGTTGATATTAGTTTGGATATATGAAGTTGAATTGAAAATATATGAATGTCGTCGAATTGTGTAGAAAGGAATTATTAATGTTAGAATGCGTTGGGAATTGCTTATTGATATTATTGATGTGGTTGTTGGTATTGTTGTTGGATATTTGGCCAAGTTGAATTCTCGGGAGGTCCAATTTATAGAGGTTGGGAAGTTTCTATAGAAAAAGTAATGGCTTGGAATTGATTCTTCGATGTTTATGGCTAATGTTCGATGCCTACCGATGTTATTGTAGATCGTGAGAGGTCGAGATGTAAGTTCGGAGTAGCTTGGAAGCGGCTAAGGTATGTAAGCTTAACCCTTCTTTCTTTGGCATGTCTTAGTGAAAGTAAGTTATGACACACATGCCGAGGTAATTCTACTCGCGATCCGAGCATGTTTATGATCCATATTTGTTTCTTGATATTTATATTCTTAATGTAGTCAAATTATGGTCTTTATGTTTTTTGCATGAATG
>NW_026723515.1:0-6471 GCF_029784015.1 Lycium ferocissimum
GAAACTATAATAAAATCACATTAACTCCAAAATCAGCCCACACGGTTTTTAACTTCAACTTGGATCACGGAATCCTTCATTCTACATCATGAAATTCATAATGATTGATAATCAAAATAATAGATAACATTAATTCATTTCACATACCAAATATTATATCCCGTATTTCATGCATTGGGACAATCCCAGATTAACTATGGAAAGTTAGGGACAAACTCCTTCCGGGATACAAAGTCGGGACTTGTGTGACCTTCGATTTTATTTTGAGACATAAGTTGTTCATGAATTTGTCACGGGAACAATTAGGAAAATTTGGGACCAAAATGGAATTTGTGAAAGTTGGAAATCATGCAAAAAAATGCCATGTTGGCCGTGTCTGAAGAGGGCCCACACAACTTGTGGACAATTTTAATTGCTCCAACACATGTGGTGGGCCATGGACACATGTATAAGTATAACTAGTATGCAAAATATGACTACTAGCTCATTATTCATCATCCAACACTTAGAAAAAAAAAGTGGGAATCAAGAAGCGAAGAGCACGTGCGTTCTCGGCCAAGAGACTAAAAATTGAGGTCCCATTTCTAGCCATCCCAAAATTAATTTCCTTGGTGCTAATCCACTATTTTCGAGGTCCCTAAGTAGCGTGGAAGTGTTGTTCGGGTCATCCAACAAGTCGCTGTGCCAATTGCAAACCCTAGCCTATTGTGAAGTCAAGGAAGAAAGGTAAGATTTGATCTTGTTTATGTGTTATGAAGGTTGTATGCATGCCGTAGTATGTTGAAATGGATGAAAATCATGAAATATAGTATGTTGAGTTGAGGCCATGTGTGTGAGATTTAGCCGTATAAGTGTGTGTGTGCTTTCGTGTTGTGTCAAGCAATGAATTAACGTCTAGTTAGTATGTTGCGATTGTTTAGAGTGAAGGAATGAATGAGAATCATCAACATGTATATATGTTGTGTGTTGGTCAAAAAATGGTCACGGTGTATGACAAAGTTAACGCACTAATGTCGCTTTTAGTGTTTTAGTGGTTGTCGTAATGAATTTATGTTGGAAATGAGCTTTTTAATGACTCAAGATTGGTGTCGTAAATGTCAGTGTGGGCTGAATTGGAGATTATTGTATTTAATGTAATTTGTATATTTATAGGAATGACATTGTTAGAATGTGGATTGTTGATACAACCATCATGGAAGTAAGGGAGGTGTTATAGTTGTATTTCGGGTCTGGGATTGCTGTGTGACTTGGAGAAATTGTTGGATTGTTTGAAATATTGTATGAATGGCTTGGAATGTCTTTGAATATTGTTGGTATGGGTTCGGGTTTGTTTTGGGATGTATGAGCGTTGATGTTGGCTTGAAGGTAAGCCGTTAAATTGAATTTATGAATGTTGCCGAACGATGTAAAAGAGAGTATTTAATGTTATATTGCTTTCCGGATTGATTATTAATGTTGCTAGGTTGGTTGTTGTTGTTGTTGTTGATTTGGCCGAGTTAAATTCTCGGGTTGGCCTGTATTTGCTGTGAAACGTCTGCCCAAATTTCTCGTAGAACTAAGTGTTAGTTTGGAATTTAATGCCTAAATGCTTATGGCTACTGTTTGGCATATTATGACATACTTGTAGACCTTGGAGAGCCCGAGGCGTAGGTCTGACGCTAGTTTGAGTTTGGAGTGCTTGGAGAACGTTTGAGGTATGTAAAGCACAACCCTTTCTTTCTTTTTGGCATGCCTTAGTTACGAATAGGCTATGACACGAGCCTCGGGAAAACCTATTCTCGAACCGAGCATGTTTATGACTCTTATTTATTTCTTGAATTCGTATGTTTGATATAATGAAATATTGGCCCTTATGCCTTGGAATAAAATGATTTTCAAATTTTGCATAAAAAGTTTAGCTCTTTAAAGAATTTCGCAACTACGAACGCCCGTATTCTTCTATTTAAAACCGGATTGCCTCGATATGCTCGTAGGTGATGGCATGGTGTATGATAAGTATATTTTTCATAGGCGGGCCCGACTCGGTCGACACCCGTCCGTGGGTCCCGCGACTCTTTTATAATTCGGACGACTTTTTGAGCACCCGATTTGCTTTTTATTCCGATTTCAAGTACGATCGTGTTATTTATCTTTCGAGTTTGTAATAATGGTTCGATAACACGTGATGACTATGGCTTTCGTAGGCGGGCCTTGGGATGGGCTGACGCTCGTCCGTGGGTCCCGCGATCTTCTTCTCGTATGATTACGATGGCTCTTTGAAAAGAACTTAATATGACTACCTTTCCGACCCCCGAGTATGATTATATATTTTTTCATGAGTCCAAATAATGATTCGTATACGTATGATTCCGATACGTGACTATGGATTCTGAGGATCGGTCCGAAATGTTCCCGAGTGATATTCGGAGGAAATTTGATTTAGCATTGTCTTGGTTTGGAAATAATAGTTCGCTTATGGTTATTCTATTGGGTTTGTAATAATGATTTGTATGCCGGTGCGTGATATTACCTGTCGGGTATTTGGCCGCGGTATGTTATGTGATATTACTGCTTGGTATTTGGTGCGGTATGGTATGTTATGTGATATTGCCGCCGGGTATTTGGCCGCGGTATGTTTGATGATATTGCCGGTATGGTATTTGGCCGCGGTATGTTTTGTGATGTGATATTGCCGCCGGATTTTGACGCGGTATGTGGTGTGATACCGAGTCCTATACACAATTTGTTTTCTTGAGAAAAAAAAATATTATAATAAATAAACATTTTGGTATTTTTGGATATGTACTTACTTACATGTTCCGTTTCGATTATGACTCGCATTTGATTATTGTATTTTTTTCGTTTTGCATACTCGACATATTAAAATACCGACCCCACTTTTCGGGCCGTTTCATGCCCGTGTACGGACGTACCGTTCGGTGATCGATCCGATCTAGGACATCTTCTGCAAGCGAGTGCTCCATTTATTTCGGAGCCCACATTTTGGTATATGTTCTTCCGTTGTATATGTATTTGTGTATTCGGGGGTACGGCGGGGCCCCGTCCATCATATGATTATGTTGTTTTTGTTTAGAGGTACGTAGACATATATGTTGTGCCTATGTACGGTTTATTGGGATGCGTTTGTATGTTATGTGTTTCGGGCGGCCTAATCGCCGTAGCAGCCTTGTCGGCTTGCTTGTGTATATGTTTGCTACATTATATATATTATGATAGCCTTCCGGCTTCTCGTATATACGTTTGTATGTGTCGCATTTGGAGACCACGTCTGGATATTTATGTACGGGAGTCGTATCCGTATGCCGAATTTGGTTGGTGAGCGCGTATGGGTGCCCAACTCGGGCACTAGTCACGGCTCTACGGGGTTGGGTGTGAGAAGTGGTATCACGGCCATTCCTCGAAATGTCTACATCGTGTCTAGTAGAGTCTTGTTTATCGTTGTGTTGTGCACATTACAACAACACGGGACATTTAGGATGTTATCTTTCAATCTTAGATCGTGCGATAGCGTATTATCGGGATGACCCAACCCTAACGGATTGTTATGATTACACAATGCCTCAAACACACACCACACGGCAAGTACAACTTCAACCATAGCTATAGGGCTCGTTCATGGTTTCCTCCATTTCTACATATCAAAACATGTACCAATCATCCGGTATTAGAGGATTTGGAGCGAAGATTACGGGCGGCTCCCACGCCGGCCCACGGGGGTTCGAGCAACTCGGCTGCCGGCTAGGCGGAGGATCGGGCACAAACCGGTCGGTTATTGACCGAATTGATGGCGGCCCGGGTTCACGGGCACGGATCGGGGTGATCGTGCGGATGAATATTCGAAGAAAACAATTTTCATGATCAAGTTTTTATGAGGACCCTCGCCCAGGTTCTTAGACGGATTGGCGTACTTCTTTTTTTCGGTTTTGGCGTCCTATCGGTTGCACGATGTAGCGGCTAATGGGTACGAGTGGAATAAAAGATGAATACTTGCTAAAGATACGTTATGTATATGTTTCATATGTGGCTAACATGAAACTCCAGCATATATATGCGGGTATATATATATGTATATGTGCCCGGTGTGGGTCTCTTTCTCTTATATGGTCGGGTTTTTGATATGTATATGTATATATTGCGCGCTCTCCAATTTGGGTACGGATAATTTGAGCCTTGGTAAGGCCGGGTATGTATGACAGCCTTGGTAGGGCCGAAGATCGTGAAACATCGAACCTTCGTCATCTTTGTCCATATAAATATATGTATGTGACATCAATATGAGTACGAATAAAGTATATTTAAATGCTAAGTGATGTATATGCAATGTATATGATTGAACATGAGTATGAATGGAAATATGAATACGAATATGAAAATGGATACGAAAGGTAAATGAGTACGGATATGGATGCATGTACACGGATACGCAATAGAAATGGAATGTCCCTATGGAAAGCAAGTAAGTGCTATGACGATGATACTATTATCTCTCATCCTATGCTATCTCATATGTGGTCTATTATGCTTTCATATTGATATTGATCATGTTTCCTTAATATTACGGATATGGATGCAATAACGGATTTAAATGGTTTTATGGAAAGCAAGTAAGTGCTATGACGATGATACTATTATCTCCCATCCTATGCTATCTCATATGTGGTCTATTATGCTTTCATATTGATATTGATCATGCTTTATGTCACGACCCAACCCCGTAGGCCGTGACTAGTGCCCGATTTGGGCACCCAAACACCTTTATCAAACGCTATCACAAATTATATCAAACGCAGCCAAGTATATATAGAAGCCGATAAAGGCTGTGTTCCAAATTTATGATTTCCATAAAAATTTTGGCGGTTTCTTTGTTTTACTGGGACTATCCAAAATAACCCCGCCTACGTAAAAATACCAACAAAGGCACAGGGGCCAACAAAGCAACATATATATATATGCGGGCCGGCCGGGCGCACGCGCGGCGAATAGAGTTGCCCAAACACAACATATACAAACACAACCGTACGGAAGTAGGCACAACCCACAAACATGTCCACAGAGACCTCTAAACGAAGACGAGAATCATATGACGGGACAGACCCCGTACTATGACCAAATATATATACAATGCAACGGACGAATATATACCAAAAATATAAGCTCTAATGAGAGAGCACTCCAAATAACGAGAAAAAAGGTGTCCTAAACCGGTGGATCACCAAACTGGTAACGTACACGGCGGGCATGAAACGCGGCCCCAAAGAAAAGGGGGTCGTACGAAATATGTGCGAGTATGCAAAACGAAAAAATGCAATATACCTGATCAAAATCGAAATAGAGAGTGGAAAGTAAATGCATTTCCCAAATATCAAAATGTTACTTCAAAATATAAATCATGCATAGAGCACGGAAATATGGTCGCCGCACGATGGCATAGCATCATAACACACATAACACCGGAAAGTTTCAAATCTACGAACCTCCGTCACATATCATGACGCATAACGTCAAACACGAAGATCACCAAACATAAGTGGAACCCGGCCCTCGAGCTCGGAGCTCGGTGAACCATAATCACGACGCATAATGCCGAATGTATCATAATGCGCACGACAACGAGAATTGGCCGGGAGCCGCGACGATATCATAGTAGGCACGAGCGGAGTAGTGAGTAATCATATGCATAAAATAATTATCATAAATCCAAAAGATAAGTAAAATAGTCATATTCAAAATCGGAATAATAATTATCACTTTTGTTTCAAAGGTTATCGAATTCACATAAAAGGGCGTCGCGGGACCCACGGACGAGTATAGACCCGAACTGAGCCCGCCTATGAAAAACATACTTATTCTATATCATACAAGCTCCTACGAAAATTTCAAAGTAACGAGCTTTTGAGAAAGTTATGAGCGTTTGAAATTTTGGAATCGCTAAAGAATAAGCTTTAAAACCAAAAATCAGCTTTCATGAAATCTTTACAAATTATGAATTCCAAGGATATAAGAATCAATGTTATGTCATATGAGCACAAGAATACCAAGGAAACACATGCGAATCATAGACAAGCTCGGATTGCGAGAATAGAGTTTCCTGAGGCTCGTATCATAGCCTACTTTTACTAAGGCATGCCAAAAAGAAAGGTTACTTTACATACCTCAAACGCCTCTCCAAAATGATCCAAACTCAAGCAAATCCAACCTATGATTCGGGCTGCCCACGATCTATAAACAAGCCATAAAATGCCAAACATTAGCTAATGACTTTTGGGCCTCAATTTCCAAATTCGCCCTTAATTCTACGAAATTTGGGCGGCATTTCCCACATGTAAATAGGCCACCTCGAGAATTTAACTCGCCAAAATCAATCAACAACAACAACAATAACCAAACTAGCAACATCAACAACCAATCGGAAAGCAATACAACAACAATAGCTTTTTTCCATTATTCAACAACTTACAAAACAAGAAAAAA
>NW_026723516.1:0-6388 GCF_029784015.1 Lycium ferocissimum
AGATTTGTTTGGTGTTTTTTTAAATTTTTTTGTTTTCTTGAATTTTCTTAACCTCCTTTGTTCTTATTTTAAATTAATGGTCACATGGATGATCCAGACCATTCTCCATGGGTTTGGGCCTCCCCCATGGCGGCCACCCTTCTTTTTTAGGCCTCAATTCTTATATTTTTTAAACCCCAATCAATGATGGGTCATTTTGGGAAATTCACGAAACTAATTTACAAGATTTCAATTTTGCTTTTAACATTTCCCCGTCAATATTTCTTTGTTCATCACATGCACGCTAAGTAGAACCCAATGGATACCTTAATTCCCCTTCGAAATTATTTCGATTTTTTTCGAATACGCGCAAAATGTGAGGTATAACACTAGTCCCGGGCCCCCGAGATTTTCTTACATTAGATCCCTGGGGTTTAAGGGCACGGACCCTCTTGCTATTCCTCGAGTTCATAGATAGCATGCCCTACTTTAGATGTGATGAAAGGCGGGGGGCCTGGAATCTGTTGAGTTAGGCTGCTTATAGATTGCGGTATAGTGATTGGTGGTTTCGGTCATGGAGATTATCGAGGGGTAGGGATGCTCTTCCCGCGGGCTTGGCGAAATTCTCAAATGCCTTAACGCCAAAATTTTATATGCCACCCGGGGTTGAGCGAGCGGATCGATAGGTTCCTCGGCTGTGACAGGTAGTATGTCATTAGAGAGTATAGTGTGGAGTTTGATTCTTTAGCCGGTAATATGCCCCTTCTATTGTGCGTAAAATGGAAGATAGTAGTTCACCAATACGTGATGGGATTAGAGCAGGGGGTTGCGAGGTTTGTATGGCGGTAATACGCGATGCGACGGTATGGATATAGCTCGTATTCAGGCTTATGCTCAGGGGCTAGAGGATCGTAGGCACCAGCGAGAGGTAATCTCAGAGCACCGTAGTAGTCGCCCCTAAGAGGGCTGGGTCGAGGAGGTCGGTAGGTTCCACTAGCGAGAGCGGCACCCCAATATAGTGCACCTCAACTTTCGAGGATCTCGGCGGGGGTAGGGAGACTTCCCTTGGCGCAGACGAGTTCTTCGCATCGGGTTCTCGGCGGCGGTGGGGTCGAGTGGCGAAGGTGATGCCCCCTCCTCGATGTGCGACTTGTGGGAAACGTCATGTAGGACGGTGTCTTCGAGTGTGTGCTATACTTGTGGTGATGGGGCACTATGCTAGGAGATTGCCCACAAAGAGCGGGTAATATTGTTCCCGAGAACGGTAGCAAAGATCGTCACGCCTCAGTGAGACCCCAGAGATAGGACCCCAGACATCTTCCATCCGAGGTTGTTATATCCCGTAGTTTGTACATTGGGACATTCCGAGCTAACCGCGATAAGTTAGGGACAAGACTATTTCAGGATGCGAGGTAGAGACTTTTAACCTCCGATTTTGTTTTAAGGCACAAGTTGCTTATAATTTTATTGGTATGGAATATTAAGGAAGATTAGGGGTTGAAAGTTAATTATGGAAGTTAATTATTTCATGAAAGGGCCATATGCGGCCGTGTGGAGTGAGTGGGCTCCCACCCATGGCTTGGCCAAATTTGATTGATCCAAGCCCTGAGTGGGGCACGTGTCCACTTGTATGAATCATATATGTAGATAGATGATGACAAGCAAGACTATTATTCATCTTCACAAACTTAAGAAACTTGGAGAAACTTGGAGAAGCCATATTCGGCCATGGCCTAGCCGAACAAGAGCCTTGAGAATTGATCAAAAAAAATAATTTTCTTCTAGCATTTCAACCAATTGGAAGGTCCTTGTTAACGTGAGATAGTTGTTGGAGCAATCAAACCATTCATTTTTGCAATTTACAACCCTAGCCAAGTTGAGAAGTTAGGTGGAAAAGGTAAGGATTAATCTTCTTTTACATGTGTTATGGATGGTTTGTACATGTTGTAGTGTGTAGAAATGGATGAAATTCATGAGAAATCATGCATGGTGATGTTGAGCCGTGTGTGGACGTTTTTGTAGAATATGGTGAACTAAATTTACTTAGTGTTTTGGTTGTTGTTGTTGTGGATTCCATGATGTAAAATGAAGATTTAATGACTCAAGTTGAGGTTGTAATCGTTTGTGGGTTGTTGTAGAAGCTAATGTGATTTTAATGTAGTTTCTCGTATTTATAAG
The DNA here is from genome assembly GCF_029784015.1 of Lycium ferocissimum. Taxonomy (NCBI): domain Eukaryota; kingdom Viridiplantae; phylum Streptophyta; class Magnoliopsida; order Solanales; family Solanaceae; genus Lycium; species Lycium ferocissimum. The sequence goes on from NW_026723516.1 coordinate 2,158, forward strand.
AATGATGCTGTTAACGTGTGGATTGTTGGTATAGTTCATGCATTTGGAAGAGAGGAAGGTGATGGTGTTGTTCTTATTGAGTTTGGGGAGGTTTCGGGTGGAGTGGTATGTTGGTTGGGTTGTTTTGAATATTGTGCGGATTGTTTGAAGTGTTCTTGAGTCTTGTTTGAATGGTTTCGGATTAGTACTTGAACGTGTGAGCATTGATGTTGGCTTGATTGTATGTGGTTGAATTGAATGTAAATGAAACATCGTCGAATTATGTAGAAAAGAGTTACTAACGCTAGAATACGTTTTGAATTAATTGTTGGTGTTGTTAATATGGTTGTTGGTATTGTTGTTGATGAATTGGCCGAGTTGAATTCTCAGGGTTTGTTGAATTTATAAAGGAAATGCTGCCCGAATTTTTGTAGATAAAGTGCTAGCTTGGGATTGAATTCCTAAGTACCTATAACTAATGTTTAGTATCTAATGACGTTGTTGTAGATCTTGGGAAGCCCGAGACTTAAGTTCGGATAGCTTAGGAAGCGGACGGAGGTGTATGTAAAGCCTATCCCTTCTTTCTTTTGGCATGTCTTAGATGTAAGTAAGATATGATACGATGGTAACTCTATTCATAAGATCCGAGCATGTCTACGATTCTTATTCACTTCTTGATGTTAGCATTCCATATATAGTCGAGCTATGGCCCTTGTGTCGTTTGTATGATTGGATAGTAAATGTTGCATAAAGAGTTCTTGTTTCTAAAGGATTCTATGTCGAATAAGGTCCCTAACTTTCATAGACGGGCTCGGATCGCTTCGCTACATTCGTAGAGGGTCCTAAAGCGAATAATGTCCGTAACTTTCATAGGCGGGCTCGGATTGGTTTGATACATGTCCATGGTCCCCGAGACTTTCCTTTGTATAGTTCTAACGACATTTTGGAAAGAACTTAACATGACTATCGTCTCAACCCTCGGGCGTTGATTACTTACTTATCTATTGAGTCTCAAAGGATGATTTATATACATATGACTATTTACCACTCTATGTGTGCATTCTGTTTTGCATCTTTCTCCGAGTCCCTCACTAGAGGGTCGGGTTCTGTATATCTATATATGGCGTTATGATGTGTTCTGGCGTTATGATGTGTTACAGAGTATGATGTGTTTTCTGGAGTATGATGTGCTATGGCGCCAATGACAGGGTGGCGACCATGTTCATCGAGTCCTATAATGGGCCGGATATGTTTTCTACTATTATTATGCATGATTTGTATTTCAAGAGTAAGCATTTTGGCATTCGGGTTATTATACTTGTTTTCTCGTACTTTGCATAATCGTGGTTTAAAAGCTATGATTTTGATATCTCCGGATATCGTACGCATTTTATTGCATCTTACTTTGTTATACCGTCTCTATCAGATCTTATGCTTTATACTCGGTAGCATATTCGAAGTCGACCCCTTCTTCGAAGTGCGTTTCATGCCCGCAGGTACAGACGCTCGATTTGCTGATCCACCAGCTTAGGATACCCATTCTGCTATCTTGGAGTGCTCCCTTGTTTCGGAGCCTATATTTTGGTACATACTCTTCCGTTGTATGTATATATGTCTATTCGGGGGTATGGCGGGGCCCTGTCCCGTCATATGATACTGTCGCTACTCTTAGAGGTCTGTAGACATATGTGTGGGTTGTGAATAGTTACCGTTCAGTCATGTCTATGTGATTTATGTTTTGGGCGGTCCCATTCGCCGTGGTGGCCTTATCGGCCTGCGTATGTACATATATTTTGAGATGTTGTGTTTTATGACATCCTTGCCGGCTTCTGTACGGTATATATGTTTATATGCGACAGTTTGAGGTGACGTCTGACCTTGGTATATGTATAAGTTATTTGTATGCTAATTCGGGTTAATGGGCAACCTTAAGGTGTCCGGCTCGGGTACTAGTCACCAAGCGCCGGGGTTGGATCGTGACAAAGTGGTATCGAGCCCGGTTCGTCCGGAAAGTGTCTATAGACCGTGTCGGAGTAGAGTCTTGTTTATCGGTGTGTCGTGCACCACATCCTATCGCGACAGAAGCTACGGGACATTTAGGATGTTATCTTTCTTTCTTATTCTAGATCGTGCGATAGAGTCAGATTATCGTGGATGATTCCTCCTAATGGATTATTATGTTTACGGTCGATGCCTCCAAGGTAGCAGACGGTCGCCCGGAATGGCAAGTCGGTAGGCCGAGAGACTAGCCAGGCCGGAGAGTTACTGTGGCCCGTGCTCGGCTTTCGAGCACGGTTGTGCTCCGTCCGAGCTCGCGACGCGCCACTACCGTAGGAGGCACGGGGCAGCGGCGTGCGAGTCGGGGGCGGCTCCACCGCCACCTCCCGAGGTTCCCGATGCCGAGCCTCGCCTTCTCGGCCCTAGGGGCGGAGGATAGGGCTATGAGAGATGCGGTCCCGATTTCTAACCGCAGTTAGTGGCGGGGGCGCCTCGCGAGGCACGAGGTGGGAGGAGATTGGCGTGCAGACGGACATGATAGTTTGAGGGCTCGTGATTTCTTGACTTGTAATCCTCTTCGAGTTCTGCTCGGTCCAAAGCCGCGGAGGATCCCCCGAGTTTATTCAACGGATGCGGCGCACGGCCGAGGATAATCAAAGCTTCTCGACCGAGTCTACGTCGAGGGCGGCTTCATATCGGTTGCGTGATGTAGCACCGGGTGGTATGAGTCTGGGAGGTTGTCCTAAGGGCGAAGAGTGCTCCTCCAAAATTCGTACGGGATGAGTTTGTGGAGGCCTTTTTGGGCCACTTTCTACCTCGGAGATGAGGCGAGCCGTAGGTTGACAGACCCTCTCTGTTCGAGGCGAACTACAGAAAGATGTTCGTGATTATAGTCTCGAGTTTGATTCATTGGCCGGATACGCGCCCCACTATTGTGAACATATGGCCGATAGGGTGCATCGTTATGTGTGAGGGGGCTAGATCGTTATTTGGTCGACATTTTGTATGGATATTGCTCGGTGCAGCGTATGCACGGGGGATGGAGGATCGACATAGGCGCTCGGCCCGACAGACGGTCATGATAGGAGCCAGCCCAAGAGGGCTGGGGATCGCGCCGGGTTGTTGCTGGGAGTCTCGGAGGGGTGTGGGCGCCAACGGCCCGGTATGGTAGATATTCTTCTCGACGGCCCGAGTACACCTCGCGGTTCACGGGTAGGAGGCCGGATAGTACGGGTAATAAGGAGGGCGAGCTGGTCGAAGGCCCGGGCTTCGGACCGCGGTGGACGAGGTTCTAGGTCAGTCGAGGCCACCCATACCTCGGTGTTCTCACTGTGGGAGGCATTATCCGGAGTGTTATCGTGCTACGGGTGCTTGTTTTCTGCGTGGCCGTCAAGAGCCATCTTATACGAGGGAGTGTCCGTTTGGGGGCGCTCCAGAGTGAGTCGTCACCACCGGGGTCGATTCTTGCCGTTCATCTTCCTCTTCGCCAGCTATATGCGACCCCGGGGCGGGGTATTCGACACCGGCAAGCCGCGGTAGAGGTCGTGGCGGAGCTTCCGGTTCTAGCGGTCCCTCGAACCGCGTATATGCCTTGGCTAGCCGACAGATCGAGAGAGCGTCACCAAATGTGGTTACGAGTATATTATTGATCTTCCCGAGATGTATGCATTGATAGACCCGAGTGCTCCACTTTATCGTATATTTCTCCCCATGTCGCTAGTAGAATTGGGGATAAAACCCGAACCGATAGAACCGTTCGAAGTAGCTACACCGATAGAGACTCGTTATCGCGGCGGGTATAGAGATGTTCGGCAATTATATGTGGCCGTTACCAAGCAAGTGACACAGTATAGCCGGATATGATCGAACCCGATGTTATTATGGGTATGGATGGGCTAGCTTCTTGTTATGCTAACGTTGACTGTCAGAAGAAGGTAGTTCACTTTCAATTTCCAGGGGAACCAGTTATAGAATAGACGGGATGTCACGACCCAGCTCCGTGGGCCGCGACTGATGTCCTACTTGGACACCCCAAACAGACGTACATATTAACTTGTCATATTTTTATCTAACTCAAACTTTCATATTAATCATCCCAAACAGATTAAAAGCAAATATTATCTTGGGGGTCCCCGTGCAAAAATTTCATATCATAATCGGAAGGCGGCGGGAAAACACATCGGAACGGATATACCCCTTTTAAAAAAAAAAGGGCCCTTTAGGCCCATCCAAAACGATAGATTGGGGGGGGAAA
>NW_026723517.1:0-6257 GCF_029784015.1 Lycium ferocissimum
TGGTGGGCGTGTAGTGGGATTTATGCAGGGTTTTGGGGTTTTTTGGGGGGTTTTTTTAACCGGGGCTTTGTTCGGCCCCCCATATATAGTATATGGCTATTTTGGGTGTGTGGCCTTTGTTGGTATTTTTCGGTGGGGGGAAAATTTTTTGGGGGGGTAAGAAAAAAGGGTTTTTAAAATTTTTTTCAAAATTTAAAGTTTTTATTCTGGGTTTTTTGGACGAGGGGTGCCGGGGGGCGCTAGTCGGGGTTGGGGGTTTTGGGTGTGACCAAACCCATTCCCCACCCCGGAATTCAAAGGTATCAACCGGCTATAGGGTTCCGTTCCGGGGCCCAACTAAAAACTTTCCCCTTTTTTCCCCTTATGGGGCCACAACCAAAGACCCCCGGCGTATAAATTCACCCTCCTTTTTGGCCATTTAGTTCGATCATTTGCTTAAATCGTCTTACAATTTTTTTACTCATCTTGTTACATTTTCGAAATTTGTCCCCGTAACTCCCTTATCTTTAACCCGAACTTTTTATCGTCCCTTTGCTGGGATCTTCCCTTTTCCTTTTCCCCGTCGCCGGATGTTGCAATCTTTAGAAGGGCCGAAGGGGGTAAAAATTATTCCAAGCCCCCAACGGGCTTCTTTTAACCCTTATGTTTCACTTTTCCTTTGCCTCTTTTTCCCCGGGGTTCGTACAAATTACATCTTCCCCCGTGCCGTTTTCTGGGTCTCCTTGTCTACCCCTTTTTCCTTTTTTCTTACTTTCTACCATGGGAAATTTTTCCCTCCCGACAACCCCCTCTTTGCCTACATTTTAAACCCTTTCCGATCCCGTATAGCCGTCTCCCTTTTTCACAATGCCCCCTGTACGTTTCTCGTTATTTTTTATCGTATTCCTTTTTAAGTCTCCTTTTCCCTAATACGGGTTACCCCGGATATTTTACAATTAATTCTTAGCGCCATCTCGATTTTTACCCCCGATTTTTCCCCCTTTTTTTTTGGGGCCCTTTGGGTCTTACTAACTTGTCTGGGCCGGGGATTTTTACCCGGGGCCCCAAAGCGCCCGTATCCAATATATTAGTGTTGTTTGCCTTCTCTCCCTTTGCTCTCCCCCCCCCGTTTCCCCCCTTGGGGGTGTACTTTACCATCGCCCATTCTCCTTTTAAATCCTATTTCCAATTCCTTAAGGGATTTTTTATTCCCGACATTTGATTACCTTGTTTTCCGTTCATTTTTCTTTCTTTTCCAAATATCCTCTATTAGGACTTTCAAAAGCAACTTGTGATGAAAAAAACAACGTCCTTATAACTTTTGTCCCATTTATGGTTTTCTTCTCACCGGAACTTCTTTTACCTTACCCAAATTTAAATTCTTCCCCGCCCCCCCGTTAGTCGCCGAATACACATGTCCCTTAATCCCCCCCACGGGGGGATATCTTTTCATACCTATGTACACATATAGTCCCTACTATTTTTGTTTTAAAAAGATATCTCCAAAATTTTCCGACTTTTTTAACCCGGGGGCCAGAAACCCCTCTTTATGGGTCAAATTTCCCCCCCCGTTCGGGGTCCGGGGGGTTTCCGCCCCCCTTTTAACCCCATTTGTTTTTAAAGGGTATTTTCCTCATTTAAAAAGGGTCGAATTTGTGAATTTTCAAAAATTTGGGGGGGGTCCCCCCCCCAAAGAATTTTCTCTCCCCCAAAAAGACGTTTAACTTTAGAACTCCGGCAAAACGACATTTTTAAGGCCGTATCCGCGTCCACCCTACCGCATCACCTTGGTCACGTTTTTTAGAGTAAGTCAAAGTCTTAAAAAAGGAAACGTCCCCCAACACTTTTCCTTTCCGAATCGGGGGTTTCGGCCCCTCACTTCCAATTTTTTTTCAACCCCCTTTTAATCCTTTTTGGGTTTCCACCTCTAACATGACTTTTTTTTTTCCGTCTTAAACCCCCGTTCCCCAACGGGGGAAAACCCATTTTAAATCGCTTTTAATAATTCCCTTGGCCTTTGGCCTTGGATTCTTCCCCCCTTTTCCCCTCGTTCTTGTTTCCTTTTCCCGGTTTTTTCCCGGTCCCGCCCGACACCTGGATCCTTAACTACGCATGTCATCCCCCGGATCATAGTGAGAAACCATATGCACATAAAAACATACTCGCCAATGGAAAATAATCCATCAAAAAAGTCATTTGAAAGTTTTGGCCCTAGTTTTTATCAAATATCTTTCGGGCGTTATTCAAAAAATAGCATATTCCCAAAAAGTATTAGAAAGCCAAAAGGAATCATTTTGTAAATGAACCAATCCAAGTCCCCCCTCGGGAAAATTACGGGAAAATTTTTCATTTCTTTTCGGAACAAAACGAAGCGATCCCAAAAACCCGGAAAAATTACGGGCGTTCGTAGTTTTAATCGTTTAGGAATAAAACTCTTTTTTAAAAAAAAAAAAACCTTTTTGGGAACTTTTAAATTTAATTTTTCAAAAAGACATAAGGGCCCCCTGATTTGACCACATTAAGAATACGAATGTCAATAAGCCAATAAGAATCTTTAAAAATGCTGGGTCACCGGGAAAAGGGGGGGACCCCGAAATTCGTGTCATAACTTTTTTAACTAAGACATGCCAAAGAAAAAAAAGGTTGAGCTTTACATACCTTAAAGGGGTTTTAAGCCCAATCCAAACTTAAGTCTCGACTTTCACGATCTACAAAACCTAACAAGTACCAACCTTTTGCCAAACAACCCAAATCCAATTCCAAAATTTAAAACTTGCCCACAAAAATTTGGCTTTTCCCCCATAAATTCAACATGGGAATTAACCCCCCCCAAATTAACAACAACCAAACCAACAACCATACTAACAATATTCTTCATGATTCCAAAAAGCATTCTAACGTTAATAATTCCTTTCAAAAAAAGATTTAAAAAACATTTTAAACAATATGCCATGGAACCCAAATCACCTTTTTTATTTGGGACGACGACAATACGTTTTTTTTCCAAATTCATCAATAAAACCCAAAAGTCCATATATTAAAAACATTATTTTTATAAATTTAAAAAGCATACTAGGATCACATTACCCTTCTAAATCAGCCCCACAATTATAACTTTAACTTGGATCTTAAACTTTCATTTTTCATCATAGAATCCATCACAACAACCCAAAAAAAGCTAGGTAATTTGATTCATTTTTCCCCCCTGGGGAAACTCCACCCCCACACCCACACACAACATTTCAAGATTTTCATCCATTTCCATACGCTACAACACGTCCAAAACATCCATAAAACATGTAAAGGGGGATTAAACCCTTACTTTCCTTCCACTTCTTCCATTTGGCCCAGGACCTTCCATAGCTAAAACGAATGTTTTCCCTTGTTCCAACAACTACTCCACGTCGACGAGGACCTTCCAATTAGTGAGAAGCTTGAAAATTTTTTTTTCAGATCCTCTCAAGGTTGGTTCGGGGGCCCTCTGGCCATTCTCTCCTTCTTCTTTTTTCTTTTCTTTTTGAACTCTCTAGACCTTGCCAAATGAAGAATTGGTCTTCCCTTTTCATGACTTATTCATATATATTTATATATATATATATATATATATATGTAAAGGGTCAATGGGTCATGTGTACTTTCTTTTCTTTCTTTTTTTTTTTTTTTTTTTGTTTTCTTTTCTCCAATTTTCTAGAAATTTCCAAGAGATGAAAATAATGAAGATGACTTAATAAGTCATCCAATATTACACATATTCTTCATACATGGACTATGGCCCACAAGTCATGCATGGCACTGGTTATTTTTTTTCAGAATTTAAATTCCAACACTTCACTTTTTGAAATTTTCATGAAATGTCTAACTTTCCATCCAACCAAATTCATAAGCACTTTGCATTAAAACAAAGTCGAAAATAGTCTTATTTTTAACTAGTAACCAACTTAAAAAATTTTCCCGTCGTACAAAATACGAGATAGAACATGACAACTTAATGATGTGTTAGGAGAGTTATAACGCCCCTTAGATTGTTAATGAAGTGATAAACAAGTTCTAAGAAGGTTCCATAAGGATTGTAGATCAAACGAGACGACGGATCAAACTTGGTGAAACGAGGAGATCCCGCGCATTGTGTTCCCCGGACGTGGATGGGTCCGTGAACCGCGACAGAAGAGCGGTGGGCGTGAACTACGACCGCTCCACGGAGGCCAAATTGGGTTCCACGACCGTGGAAGATTCCCGGGGAACACCCAACGGACTGAAATGTTTCAGTCTTTAAATGTGTTCCTAACTCATTAATTCATTTCCAACACCTCTCTACTTCTCTCTAAGACTTCTAGGGCTTCATCTATATTTCATGAACAAGAATTCAAAGGAAATCAAGGTTACTATCATCAATACAAGTGAATCAAAGCAAGAGAACCCATTAAAGTTCATCAAAAGCAAGAAATTCAAGTGAAGGAAAATCTAGGTTTGGGTCGGTGAGGTATATCAACCAAGGTTCAACCCTACACCATCTAAGGTGAGTTTTATGATGTTTCCATGTTGTTTAAAGTATTTGGAAGTTGAAATACTTGGGTTCGTTATGTCCGTATTTGTACATTGGGACAATTCGGTTTTAAATATGATAAGTTAGGGCCAAAACCTTCCGGGGTACAAAGTCGAGACTTGGGCCTTCGATTTTATTTTGAGTCATAAGTTGTGCATGAATTTGTTGTCATGGAACAATTAGGAAAATTTGGGACCAAAATTGGAATTATTGGAAGTTGAAAATCATGCATTTTCTCCTTGCTTGGCCGTGTGGTGTGAGGTTGGCCCACACAATTGTGGACAATTTTAATTGTTCCAACACATGTGTGGGCCAAGGGACACTGTATAAGTCTTATATTAGCTTAAAAGATGACTACTACTTCATTATTCATTTCAACACTTAGAAAAAAAGAGAGCAAGAAGTTGAAGAGCAAAGAAGCCTCGGCCAAGGACCAAAAATTGAGGTCCAATTCTAACCATCCCAAAAATATTTTGTTGATGCAAATCCACTAAGTTGAGGTCCCGTAACGTGGAAGTGTTGTTCGGGTCATCCAACCATTCGTTGTGTCAATTGCAAACCCTAGGCAAATTGTGGAGTTGAAGAAGAAAGGTGAGATTTAATCATGTTTTGTGTGTTATAAAGGTTGTATGCATGTTGTAGTATGTTAAAATGGATGAAAATCATGAAATATGACATGTTGGAGTGAAGGTTGTGTGTGTAGTGCATAGCCGTGTGAGGTGTGTGTGTGTGTTGTATTAAGTAATGACTTGAAGTCTAGTTAGTGTGTTGTGATCATTGTAGGGTGAAGAAATGAATGAGAATCATTATATATGTTTGTAGGAGGTGTTGGCCGAATGTAGGCTATTTATGTGACAAGAAATGGATTATTGTTAACTAGTAGTTTGGTTGTTGTCGTTATGAATTCTATGTCGACTTGATAATTGTTTAATGACTCAAGATTGATGTTGTAGTTGTATGGGCTGATTTGAAGGTTATTTTGCATTTGATTTAATTTGTATATTTATGATAATGATATCGTTATAGTGTGGATTGTTGATACAAATCATGATTTGGAAGTGAGGATGGATTATAGTTGTGTTCTCGGGTTTGGTGTTTTGGGTAAATTGGAGCCATTGTTGGAATGTTGGAAATGTTGTATAAATTGGTTGAAATGTCCTTGAATATTGTTAGTATGGGTTCGGGTTAGTATTTGAATGTATAAGCGTTGATGTTGGCTTGAAGGTAGCGTTAAATTGAATTTATGAATGTTGTTGAATGATGTAAAAGAGAGTATTTAATGTTAGAATGCTTTCCGGATTGATTATTAATGTTGCTAGGTTGGTTGTTGTTTGTTATACCCCGTATTTTGCCGTTCGGATAGTTTGGGATAATGGTAACAAGTTAAGGACAATGCTATGTATTGATCTTGTTTGACACATAAGTTGGTTGTGAAAATTTTGGAGGTGGAAATATTGGAAAAGGCTAAGGGCAAAATTGAAATTTCAAAAATGGTTTCATGAATCATCCAACAAATGGACTAAGTAATTGGGCTTGGATAATTTTAAAAAAAAAAAGAAACAAGGTTGGCCCAGGCAGAGGGTCGCCATGCATAGCTTCAAACATGGAATTAATTAAATTCCCATGTGATAATTGGCTTCATAAATAGAAGCTTCAAGAGAAATAATGTTACACCTCGCATTTTGTGCGTATTCGGAAGAATCGGAAATAATTCGGAATAGGTAAGGTTCAATTG
>NW_026723518.1:0-6155 GCF_029784015.1 Lycium ferocissimum
GATGAATTCGGCGTCTGTAAATGCGAGTAAAAAGCAACATTTTTACGAAATGTTCGTTTTACGTATATGTGATATATGTAATATGTTGGGACACCGGGTTGGGAGGGGGGGGGGGAGAGCCGATGTACTCGGCGTCTGTGAATGTAAGTAAAGGACACCGTTCTCCGAAATGTTCGTTTTTACGTATACGTAAATAAAAGTACCGTTTTCTAGAAAGAAACTAAGCATGCATGGCATCCGCCCGAAAGGCACTCACACGTACGAGTTATATCTAACCTGGATAAGCTCCATAAGTTTGTACCGTTATTATTCATACTACATATACCTTTATCATGTTACTATTCATGTCTTACATACTCGGCACAATGCTCGTACCGACCCTCTTCCCGGGGTCGCGTCCATGTCGCGGGTACACCGGATGGATTGAAGGTAATATAGAAGATGTTCCGGCGAAGTTGGCGAGCTCCATTTGGCCTGGAGTGTAGCCGAGTCGTAGTACACGTGCGGGACTTCGATTACGGTTAGAGACTTGCGGACGAGTCGTGGGTGCGTAAGTGGCTTGTCGGTGGCTCCATAGAAGCAATGTATTCGGCTTGTATTACTATATAAGTTTTATACGATTACATGTTTTATTTGATTTAAGAACAACAAAAGGATATTCCAATAAACTATTTATGTTTACTTGTCTTAGAGGTTTTAAAAAAAAAATTGAAAAAAATTGAGTACGTAGTAGGAGTCAGCGGGTTCGCTCGGCTCCGGTTACGGGGTCGGGTGCCCATCACACCCTGATCAAGATTGGGGTGTGACAATGAATACTCCATATGAAAATTGGGGGTTCTCGACCTTACGTCACCCTGATATAGTTTTAGATTATCTTCGAGTTCGAATGTATGTTTTATGAGATGTGTACGTTGATGAGGTTACACCGTGCCTAGATTTTCGGACATGTCACCGCTAACGCGGGCTGCTTACGATCCCACCATGGCTAGATGGCCGGACATGTCACCGCTAATGCGGGCTGCTTACGACACCAACGCGCCTGGAAGGCCGAACATGACCACCACTAGTGGGCGGCGTATGATGGTTACCCGGACACGGGTTAATGATAGGGGTATATGTGATATGATGATATATGTGATATGACTAAAACACGCACACACTCTGAAAAGTTAAGCAGGTTATATATTCATCTCATGTCTTATGATTTTTCTATTATGCTCATTTTATTTATGCCTTACATACTCAGTACAATGCTCATACTGATGTCCCTTTTCTTTGGATGTTGTGTTCATGCCCACAGGTAGACAGGGAGGTGATCCAGAGTCGTAGGAGCTATCAGCAGACTTTGAGAGCACTCCATTGTTCCGGAGGTGCCACTGATTACTATTTTATATATATATCTATATATATATATATATTTTGGGCACAACGGGGTCCTGTCCTGTCATATGTCTAGTACTCTAGTAGACGCTCGTACATACGTACGTGTGGGTTGTTGGTGCCCATGGCGATGTCAGTGTACATTTTTGTATATCATTTTTGGTAGCTGCACAGGCTTATGTATATCTATGTATAGCCTTGGGGTATTTATATATGTATGTGTTCAGATTGAGTATGATGACTAGAAATATGAACGGTGCTCGGTAGTTAGCTCCGGGTACCCGTCACGGCCCCTAGTCGGGTCGTGACACTATTTCATTCCTAACCTCTCTTTTAGGAGGAAAAGAACCAATACCATTCTCATCAATCGATACCTTCTTGAGCCTATCCCCTTTCACCTTCCTATCGAACTAGCCTCATCCGTGCGCAACTTAATGGAATGACTGCAAAGATTTTCCTCATGTGTCCTATCATCCGTCTATGAAATTTGTCCCTGATCAACCACTTCTTCAATATGAGGTAGTACTAATTCTTTGCCCTGGATAAACTCTTCATCTACCAGTAAAGCTGTAATGTTCCCATTTCGCAAATCCTCATTTTCTGCATTACTAGAGTTGTTATCTACCCATTTTCCAGTAGAAATCACCTCAGCAACCTTCAGTTCATTTCCACTTTCTCATTCTCCACCTCAACCCCTTTAACACTCTTTACCTGCTTTTCCTTTTTTAGAGAAACATCAAAAATTCCTTCATTGTGCCCCTCATTACATTCTTTGTTCTCCTCTATCACCTTCTTGCATTCTTCACTATGTTTTGGTATATCTCTATTTCCTAGCTAATATCTACTACCCTTTTGGATGCCACAATGTTTGTAACAAAATTATTGCCATCTTCCTCAGTACAAGCATGTTACACCGCGTAGTTTGGTACGTTAAAATTCGTAGGCGTTGGCTGCTTTAAGCATGGACATTGGAGCTACCTCTGAGGATACATGAGATTAGATGCGCTTATTTTGGGTTTATGAGGGTTTAAGTCCATATAATAAGCTGCGGAAGGATTGGAGGGCAAGTGAATCAAGGAAATTAAGTTGTTGGATTTGGAGGAAATAGGAGGGGTAATTTTTGCCCCAACTTGAGGAAGGAATATCTTATGGTATACAAGGAGTTTGAAGTGAAATAATAGCCTAAATTGAATTTCAGGATGTCTATTTTCCAATGCAACAAATCGTGTGTCAGTCCAACATCGGAATAGAGCATTTTAAGACAGGCTGCTAGAGCAGGGATTAGCTCACCGTGAATGCGCCTGTGGGTGGTGCGAACGTGCAGAGGTGACAGTAGACAACTCCGCACGAACGCGCCTAACGCTGAGTAAATTTTAGGTCGGTTGAGGTAGAATCTGGAGCGTTATAAAAGGGCGCGTACCCCCCATTTTTCATTCCAACACCCCAAAACTCTCTCAAAAGTTCTGGAAAATTCTCTCTACTTCCATACACCAAATTTTAACCCAAATCAACTTTAATCTCCGGATTCGGGTTCAGACAGCGCATAACCGCGATTATAGTTTCGTTTTGCGTTGGAGGTAGCTTGGATCCAAAGTAGATATTAAAGATCTTCCTATTCTAGTGAAGGTAAGGTGTGAATTTCTCTTTATTATTGTTGATTTAGGAATATTTATGAGAATAAGAGTTATAATTATTGTATAGGTGTTGTTGGCTTATGGATTAAGGTTTGAAGAGAGTTTTGGATGAAAATATACATAATTGTCTTGTAGAATCTTGATGATATTGTTATTGATTTTGTTGGTATTGTTTGGGAGTAGTTGTGGTACTTGGAGGAAGTGAACAATATAGGGGAGATGCTGCCTAAATTTTCGTAACCCAAATTAGTTTTCAATGAATAACGCTTACAAGTTGATGGAAATATGATGGAAGTATGATTAAAGATGTATTTCTCGATGTATAGGTTCGGGTGAAGGGCAAGCTTCGGAGTAAGAGATTCTTTAAGTGGTGGCTTGACGGATAAGGTATGTGTTACGCCTTGGAAAATTTTCCATTGATGCACAGTGAATAGACTAGCGGGGGACACGAAGTATATGATATTTCAATAAGTAAGAAATAGCATTTGATGACCCTAATTGAGATTTCAAAGACATTCGAGGTAAGAGAAGGAAGTTTGCCATACAGAGTAAAGGTATGCGTTATGTCTTCCAAGAGGTTTGCGAAATAGCTAATGATGACTTAATGATGTTTTGGAGAAGAGTTATAGCATCCCTTAGATTGTTAATGAGGTGCTAAACAAGTGTTAAGAAGGTTCCATAAGGATTGAGATCAAAACGAGTCATTTAGAGATCGAGTTCGGAGAAACTGGCATTATACGGCCCAACATACTGGCCATATAAAATATACTGGCCGTATGTTGGGCCGTATATTCAGCCTAGTTTACCAACCTCACTGGACCAAATCTACGGCCAAACATACGGTCAGTATAATTTATACGGACCGTATATTGGTCCGTAGAATCTGGTCGGGACAGATTGAGAATTATTAATAGGGGATCAAATTCATTTCATTTCATTTCCTCTTCACTCCCCTTCTCTCTAGAACTCTCTAGAATATTTCTCCACACCTCTCCCACAAGAATTCAAGAGATATTAATGATCAACTTCATCAAACCAAGAGAATCAAGTGTAAGAAACTCATTAAAGCTCATCAACTTCATCAAACCAAGCTTATCAAGTGAAGTGTTTCCACCCAAGGTCCATTCCTACACCATCTAAGGTAAGTTTTATGGTCTTTCCATGTTGTTTGAGGTATTGAGAGGTTGAAAGACTTGGATTGTAGAAGGAGACAGAAAATGGGTCATGAATGTGAGAATAGTGATATTTGTGAGTAGTAGCTTTGATTGAGTCATGAATCTTGATATGTTGTGATTATGATTATGTTATAAATGACATTTGGAACATGGGATAGACATTGTATATGAGTGAACGTAATAGTGTTCTATGACCATGGATATGGATGATTTGAAGTAAATTGGGAAATATGGATAATGTAGGTGAATAAAGACTATTGTTATGATGTTGTGAATGTTATTATTGATGTTTGGGAGTTGATATATGATATGGAGGAAGTCGTATAAATAAAGCGTAGATGTCAATTTTTCTCTAGCTTACCAAGTATGCTAAGCTATCGATTTTCTAATGTTAGTATAACTATAATGAAGATAGAAACGTGAGCATTGAAGGAGAACGTTCGTCGATAGAATAGTCAAACAAAAAGGTATGTAAGGCTAACCCTTCTTTCGATAAGGCATGGTTCTTTGGCCATATATCTATTCTTTCATGAGCCTCTGATGTCCTCCAAATGATTCTATCTCTAAAGCTGCTAAAGCGTACGATTCTCGTTGTGTTACGATTCTATGAAATTCCTTATATGATGAGTGATCCTCTAAGGATAGATGTAATAAAACAATGATAGTAATGATGTCAAAGATGCCTATGAGCTCTTATGTATATATGTTTATGTATGACTATTATGTAACCCCGAGCCTATATGGCCAGGTATGATATGTATTGCATGCGCACCATTGCAGTTGGGTACGGATAACCCTGAGCCTTGGTAGGGCCAGGTATGCATAATCACCAGCCTTTTCATGGCCGGGTATGTGAAACACCGATCCTTCATGGTCGGGTATGCTATGAATATGAATATGTAAATGAATATAAATATGATTATGAATATGAATATGGGTATGAAATGTAAATGTAAATGAGTACGGATACAAATACGGATACGGATATGGATATGGATGTATGTACACAATCATGCATTAGAAATGGAAGGTCCCTATGAAAAGCAAGTAAGTGTTTATGACGATGGTTCTACTACCTCCCATCTTATGCTATTTCTTATGTTGTTTATTATGCTTCTATAATGATGATTGATCATGCTTTACATACTCGCACATTCTTCGTACCGACATCCTTTTGTTTGTGGACGCTCGATATTTTCCTTGCAGTGGCAGGGAGACAGGTTTGATCTATAGCTTCATTACTCAGGGACTACGTGAATGAGGCTCCATTTCATTCGAGCGCGCCTTTGGTACCTATTCTTTTGTATACATACTTATGGGCATGGCGGGGTCCTGTCCCGCCTATATGATATGACATACTCTCCTTAGAGGCTTATAGACATGTATATATATAGTTAGATGTATTTGGCCTTGTCGGCCTGTATTTTGAATATCATTTTGCTAGCCTCATCGGCTTATATACGTTGTTGTAGGCATAGTTGTTGATGGTAATATAAATGTATTGTTGCCCAATGGAAATAGTATGAATGATGGATAGAAAGTATGATTTAGCTACGTGGCTCACCTAGATGTAATGTCAAGGTATGATAAGAGGTGCCCGGGTGGGTTAGCACCGGGTACCCGTCATGGCCCTCCGGTTCGGTCGTGACAGTATGCAAGGTATTTGTTTCTTTCTTTCTTTAGCACGAATCCAACTAAAGCATGAACATGAGCGTCCTATAACAAATTTACACCATTACTATGCCATGTATTTCAAATCTTAACGCCTTATCTATTTGATTGATTCTTACCATATTATCATGTTTATCATCATTAAGTTATTCCCTCGGATTCGACACAAACTCCATAATTCATTCAGAGGTTACGGTCACACCCCGACCTTACTAGGGTGTGATGGGCACCCGACCCTTATTTAGGGACGAGCGAACCCTCAGACTCTTGCTGCACATAAAATCACGTCAAACTT
>NW_026723519.1:0-6163 GCF_029784015.1 Lycium ferocissimum
GGGGCTTTACATATTCGTTACATTTTCCCCCTGCCCCCCCGTTTTTGGGGGGCCTTTAAAAATTGCCAGGGGGGGTACCCCCGGTTTTAGGGAAGTTTTTTTTAGAAGTTTTCCGGGAGAATGAGGCCCATTTGGGCCCGGAGGGCGGGGTAAAGCATTATGTCATGATATTTGTATATCCTGAGACTTTGGGGAACGTTTCCTTGGGAAGGGGAGGAGCGCAAAATTGTTTATGATGTTAAAAAAAAGGTGTTTTTTCGGGTTTTGCCCTTGGAAAAATTTAAAGTGTTTGATAAAAGGGTTTTCACAAATGGGGTTAAAAAGGGGTTGATCCCTTTTTTTTTTGAAAAGTTTATTTTTAAAATTTTTTGAAATGGGGGGTTTTAGAAAGGAACCTTTTGGGTTCGCTCGACTCGGGGAATGGGCCCATCACGCCCCGTTTTAAGATTGGGGGTGAAAAGGGAAAATCACGAACCCTAAAACCCATCACCCCTGCTATCATTATCCCCTCCCCGTGTCCGCGGGCCCTTTGTACTATCCCGTCAAAAACCGCCGCTCTCCCCCATGCCCTCTCCCCCCAAAGGGGGGAAACCGGGGGCCCTCCAAAGCAAGGTGGGCCCCGCTCCCGGCCCCTCCGGTAGGGGAGTAACACCCCCCGGGCCGGGGCCAACCCCCCCGGGCAGGGCCCCGGGTGGGGGCCCTTTTCCTCTCGGGGTTTTGATTTTCCCCCCGTTCGACACCCGGCCCCGGGGGCGCCCCCCCCCCGTTTCTTCGGGGGGCACCCCCCGGAAACGACATTTCGTCGAGAAGAAAACATCTGATAAAAACCCCTCAACGCACGATCAAGGGACCCAAAAAAAAGGGTAACACCCTAGATATCCGGTAGCCCCCTTGTTTATGGAGGGGGGGCAACACACCGATAAACGAATCTACAGACCCCGGCCCGTAGACTTTCCCGAGGACAAACCGTTTTCCGATACCACTTTTGCCCGACCGGGCCCACGGGCCGCGTGGTGTCCAAATTTTGGACCCCCGTACGCCTTTTCCCGAACCGACATAATCATATCTTATTAAGCCCAACTTTGCTAACTTATATGAATATTAATGGCGATTAAATATCGTACATATCATCCCGGGACATAATCATAAGTATATATAAAAAACCCCGGAAGGCCGTTAGCACAAACCACAAACTAACCGAACAAGGCAACCCCCCATATATACCCCGGGCCCCTCCCCCAAACCCAACAAATTAATGGGGGGGGCCCCGCCGTCCCCGGAAATAGTCATAAACACAAAGACATGTACAACTAAAAGACCCGACCAAAAGGGGGGCCTTGGATCAAAGGGGGCTCTCCAAACCCCGGAAGGGAGTCCTGGGCCCCCGCCCAATACCCGAAGACGCGTCTGACTGCGTGGCATGAAAGCAGCCCCCAAAAAAAAGGGGTCGGAGGGAAAAATGTACCGAGATGTAAAGTGGGAAATCCGTAAAAATCATAAACAAACCAGTACGGTATAGTCATCAAACCATAATCAAAATGGGATATACGGAGGATACGGGAGCCTTATCAAAATTCGGGAGGGGTTTGACATCCGAATCATGAGGGCCCGGGAAGTACGAAAATGCGTCCCTTATTAAGAATATCAAAATGCCTACTTTGGGTTTTTAATGTTTTAAATCGAAGTCACTCACGAGGAAAGGAAAACCCGGTCGCCACTCCTATTTTCCCCTTGACGTATCATAACATAGACCCCGGTGGGGGGGACATATACCCCCCGGGGAAACCGGACATATCATAACATGAAGGGCCCCTTGGCCGGGACATATACCACGGCCCCCGGGGGAACCGGCCCATCACAATCCATGTAAAAGGGGGCCGGGGCCCCGGAATATCCCCAAGGCCCCCGGAACCGCCTAAAATGGGACGGACATATCCCACGGATTGGGAACCCACCACCGTACCCCGGGCGGACATATCCCAGGGTCCGGAGAGGGAATATCATACTCCATATACACTAAAACCCGGGGGACGGAATACCAGGGAACCCCCGGAACCCAACATTGCCAATTTTTGGGGGGAAACCCCGGCCCTCGCAGGGCTCCGGGGGAAAAAAAGCACGATACTACCCCCGGGACCCGGCGGGGGGATCATAAAAAGTGCACAAAAGGCAGAATATTTGGGAAACTAAATGCGCATAAATCAAGATTTCAGGGAAGATCGAACGTCGTCGATTTTTTAAAGGGTTTACTTAATGGAATGCTTATATCAAGACTTACTCGAAATATTTATGCCGATATTTTGTATCAAATTTTTTATCCAATATTATGTGGGGGAATACTTATATCAAAGTACTTATATCATGATACTTATAGTAAAATACCTTTATCAAAAAAAATTTATAACAAAAATTCGAAAGGGTTTTCCTTGTATCAAACCACATCGAATATTCACATCAGGCCTTATCTACTTACCCTAAAATATTCATATCGTTTCATAGGGGGTTTTGGGAGTATTTTCATATGAACTACTTGTATCAAATATTCGTATCGGGCCACCCGTCTCAAAGTATTTACATCAAAATATTTGTGCCGAACTATTCATATCAGAGAGGGCCCACGAAAACATATCAAACTCGAAAAATAAAGAGGGAATTTTCCCAAATTACATTTCATAAGCCCTTTCGAACGATAAGTCATTTAGGAGAGAAATAAGACGACAATCGTGATAGACCTTTTGGGTGTTCTAACGGTTTTTCCGTTGGGCCCCTTTGAAACCGTTGGGGTTTGTCAAAATATTTTAGGGTCTCAAAAATAGTTAAAACAACCCTTGTTTAGTAGTCTAAAAAACCCGAGTTTTTCTAATTATCGTCAAATAGGGCAAATAGATCAAACAAGGGGAAATCCCAAAAATTATGGGTCCAATTTTAGTCGAAAAGGGTAACAACATAAAAACGTGGTCATTATGTCTCTGGGGGCATCCAAAGAAGATTTCGAGCATTCCTTTTATTTTTAAAGGTTCCGGGCATTTGAAATTTGCTTTACATTAAGGCGTAAGTTATTGATTCAATTTTACTAAATGAAAAAGGGAAAAAGTTTGGGGGGTCGTTCCCGAAAGGGGACTTTCCCCGAGGGCCCAATTTTTTACCTATCACAACTAAAAATGCCAAAAAGAAGGAGAGGTGAACTTTTCATACCTTTCGCCCTTTTTTGCCAAAGTCAAATCCCCTTTCGTTCAAAACCTACAAATGGTCACAGTTTTCCCAAATTTCTATTCATAAGGCTTAAAATTCCAATCTTAACCAATACCTTTTGCAATTAAATTTACATCTCCCCTATCCTCAAAACCCCCCCGATTTAACTTTTTCCCCCCAAATTTTAAAAAACCAAACCAACAATAATACCAACAACATCAATGATCCTTTGAAATGCATTCTAACATAAAAAAATCTTCTTTTCCAAAAAAATGCAACATCTTTTATTTTCGTTTACATTTCCAATTCAATACCAACATTCTCATATTCATTTACTAATCAAGATCACGCCACTACAACCCCAAATCATTTCATATCATTCTTACAAAATATTCCCAAAAAATACAAAATATACAAATTTTTTCCCCCAAAACCATAATTCATCCGAAAATTCTAATCTTAAAATACATATTCAAAAACATTTCCATCTTCCTATTTTAATCAACCATAATCAAATTTTCAAAATTTTAAAACCCTTTCCATAATATCATAAAATCATACTAAAATGACCAAATTTTTCTACATTCCATTCCCAAAGCCAACTTAAAACCCTTTTCTTTCATTCACATTATAAGGGTTACAACAACAAACTAACACATTAAACAAAATTAATTCATTCCCCCCTTTTACTTCCATGCACCACAAACCCCTACCCTATATTTCCAACTTTAACCAAATTCATTCAACTTCCACTTCCAATATGAATTCCACCATAACCATAACTAAATTACAACATAAAATTCAACTCATATTATCTATACAACAATACATACACACGGCTACATACTTACATACATGCCCACTTTGCAAACTTCCATATTTCCATAGTTTCCACTCATTTCTATATACTACAACATAAACAAACCTTCATAACATAATAAAAGGAATAAATCCTTACCTTTCTCTTCAAATTTCAGCACACGCAAACGTTGTTCTCTCGCTTAACTAATTGTACCACGTCGAAGGCGTGGCGGGCTTGGAGAATTTAAGAAGAACAAGATTTTGAATCAAGATTGAAAGACTTAAGAAATTTTTTTCTCTTTTGCTTGGCCGAATGACAACACCCATCACTTCTCCTTTGTTTTTTTTTCTTGAACTTTCTAATGGATGAATATGCATATGATCATCCACTTATATTAATAAGTCACATGATTGATCACATGACAATTTAAATGGGTTGGACCAAGGCCTCTTGGCCGGCCACCCTAGCACTTTGGGCCTCATCTTTCTTATTTATTTCTTGAGCCCAATTCATTACGATCTTATTTTTGTAATTCACGAAACTAATTTCCAAAATTCCAATTTTGCCCTTGGCCTCCCTCAATATTTCACACTCATATTTTTCAAGAACAACAACATACATATTGACCAAAATCAAAATATTGCCTTATTCTTACAAGTCACAATTATTTTCGAATTTCCCGAATATGCAAAAGTACGGGATATAACAATACCATCATGTACAATTTGATAATTCTCACTCATTTCTTCACCCTACAACAATTAACATACTACATAGGACTTAATTTATCACTTAAACATAACACAACACACACACACACACGCCCAACCCTCATACACATGGCCTCAATTCCAACTTACTATATTTCATGAATTTCCTTCATTTTAGCATACTACAATATACATACAACCTTTATAACATACAAAACATAATCAAATCTTACCTTTCCTCTTCAATTCCAATAACATTTGTGGTTTGCGATAATGAAAACTAGCGGGTTGATGCTCAAATCATTAACTTCCACGCTACTTAGGGACCTCAAAATAGTGGGTTTGCATCAAAGAAATAATTTTGGCAAGGCTAGAAATGAAGTTGGTTTTTTTTTCTTAGGCCGAGAGCCTCTCTTGAGGTGTTCTTCACTTCTAATTTTTTTCTAAGTGTTGAGGATGAGTAATGAAAGACTAGTTGGTCATCTTTTGCCATTATATGAAGTGCACACTTGCCCCTTGGCCCACGTTGTTGGACCAATTAAAATTGTCCACAATTTGTGTGGGTTTTCCAACTACACGGCTACAACATGGAAAAGATGAATGATTTTCAACTTCCATAAATTCCAATTTTGGTCCCAAATTTTCCTAATTGTTCCATAGCCAACAAATTCATGCACAACTTATGTCCCAAAATAAAATCAAAGATCAAAAATCCCGACTTTGTATCCCGGAATGGTTTCGTCCTTAACTTATCATAACTAGCATCCCACACACGGGGGGGGGGGGGGGGTGCCAATATACAAAAATACGAGATATAACACTATGCAGATTTATACGGCACAAATAAACACAAGAGTGATCCCTTTAATCCCAAAATTTCTCTCCTCCGACGCTTAACGGAACTCGATGAAATACAATGCTTTAAAGCTAGTCGATAGCCACCTCCCCCGCCTTAACATTCGGGTAGGTTAAGTCTTAACAAATTTTAAAAAGTTCTCAAAAGCTCTCCCCCAAATTGAAGGGGCTCTTACCCCTAGACATTCCAAAATTTTGGGGAGGTGGCACTTATATTCCAAATAAAAGGGCCAAAGATCTCCCGAAGTATTATCTTTATCTCAATCTAAATCTTTTTTCCTTTTATGAAATTTATTCCCATCTTTCTCACCGTCTTTGTCGCAAAGATTCCCTCTTTCGAGGTAAGTCGTGAGCCGAATCCCCCCTATCTTTATGCCTTTTTTCCCTTTTTGGGGCCAAAATGGCTTCTAACTTACTAAAAACACACCAAGTTCGTCTCACTTAGCCTTATCTTATCACCATCGTCGTAACCCCTTTAAATTCCAACGTGCATTCCCCTTTTTGTTCCATATTCGCACACTTAATTACGTCATCTTGGGGGCTTTCCTTTGGGATCCCCTTTCCATATTTTTCCGGCTATGTCCATCCTCTTTTTTTTGCGCAC
>NW_026723520.1:0-6047 GCF_029784015.1 Lycium ferocissimum
AATGTGAATTGGATGCATAAAAAATTGTTTATGTTGATGTTGGAAAGTTGTCCAAGCCGTAGGGGCTGTTTTGTGTGAAATGGTGAATTGATTCTATTTAGCATTCTTGGTTGTTGTTATCATGGATTATATGATGAGAATGAAGGTATTTAATGGTTAAAAGTTGAAGTTAAATTTTCTTGTGGGCTGTTGTAGAATTTAGGGTAATGTTAATATAGTTTTCTTGCATTTAAATGGATGGTGTTGTTAACGTGTGGTTGCTGGTATAGTTTATGAATTTGGATGAAAAGAATGTATTAAGGAATGTATAATAAACATAGATGGTCTGTTTAGCTTATCCGTAGATGTTCGTGAAGTTATCGAGCATCCTTACGTTGCTAGTTAGGGGCTGTTTGATGTGTTGTTATTGTTCTTGTTGAGCTTGGAACATTAATGGTAATTAAGATTACATGTTGTGTTGTGTGTTGGTTGGGCTGTCGTAGGGTTGTTTAGATGAAAATGTTACGACTATGGATCAATAAGAGTAACTTGAACATGTAGTAGTCCTATGTGGATTGTTATCGGATGTTGTGAATGTGGGCTGTTTGGAATGTTGTACGGGCTGTCCGGAGCTTTCTCGAGTCTTGTTTTGAATAGTCTCGGATTAGTATTTGAACGTGCGGTTATTGATGTTAGCTTGGCTGTTATGTAGTTGGTTTAAATATAAGGAAAACGTCATCTAATTATCTAGAAAGGAGTTACTAACGTTAAAATACGTTTTGAATCTCCCCGTAGCTTAACCGTAGTTCTTGACGTCTTAATATAGGTTGAGATACTATTAGGCAGCGTATACGTGTTGTGTGGCGAATAAGCGCTAAAGGTATGTAAAG
The DNA here is from genome assembly GCF_029784015.1 of Lycium ferocissimum. Taxonomy (NCBI): domain Eukaryota; kingdom Viridiplantae; phylum Streptophyta; class Magnoliopsida; order Solanales; family Solanaceae; genus Lycium; species Lycium ferocissimum. The sequence goes on from NW_026723520.1 coordinate 870, forward strand.
CCTATCCTTTCTTTCTTTTGGCATGTCCTAGATATAAGTGATGTATGAAATGAGCTTTGGGGTAATTCCATTCATAAGTTCCAAATGTGATTCATGATTCTTATTCACTTCTTGATGTTAAAACTCTTAAAGTAGATAAGCTACTGCCCTCAAGCCTTCTATATGTTGGATAGTAGTCGGATGTTTAGGCTCCCATTCTTAAAGACTTTATAATGACTAATATCCTTAACTTTCATAAGCTGTTTCACATTATCTCGATACATGTCTATGATCCCTGAGGCTTTATTTGATATAGTTCATAATGGCATTCAAAGAATACTGAATATGACTATCGCCCTGATACTCGAGTGTTGATTAGTCTACTTATCTATTGAGTCTCAAATGATGATTTATATGCATATGGTTACTCACTACTCTGCTCGTGCATACTGTTATTACATCTTTCACCGAGTCCCGGGCCGGGTATGTTATCGTGCACAGTTTCACTGCATTGTTCACCGAGTCCCTCACTAGAGGGCCGGGTACGGTATATAAATATATGATGATATGATGATATGATGATACGATGATATGATGATGTGATGATGGCGCCGAGCCCCATGATGGGCCGAGTATGATATACATGTATATGACAGATTCACCGAGTCCATAATGGGCCGGATATGATATATGATATAGACATGCATGATTTTATGTCATAAGGCACGAGTACGTGATTCCCTCGATTATCATACTTGTCTCCCCGAAATCTCTACGCCGATTTATGATGTTCCTTAATGTATTTCATGCTTTATATACTCAGTACATATTTCGTACTGACCCCCTTTCTTCGGGGGCCTGCGTTTCATGCCCGCAGGTACAGATACCCGCTTCGGTGATCCACCAGCTTAGGATTTCCATTCAGCTGACTTGGAGTGCTCCATTGTCCCGGAGCCTAGCTTTTGGGTATAGATCTTTTCGTTGTATATATATGTTTATCCAGGGGTACGGCGGGGCCCTGTCCCGTCATATGTTACTGTTGATACTCTTAGAGGTCTGTAGACATATGTGTGGGTTGTATATATATGTTGTCCGGCCTGTGTTAGTATGACTTATGTTTTGGGACGTTCCCGTTCAGTAGTGCCCCTTGTCGGCTTGCGTATGTATATATGTTTTGGGATGTTTGTGTAGTGGCGACCTTTGTCGTCTTGCGTATATATAGTTGGGGCGTTCCCACGTGTTATGACAACCTTGTCGGCTTGTGTTCCATGTCTCGTCGACGTTTGTAACTCCCCAGAGACAGGTGTTGCTTGATATATATATATATATATATGTGACAGCTTTGAGACGACGTCATGTTTTTTTAAGTTCCTTATCATGCTAGTTGTGGATTGATTATAGTTAACAGGTATGTATACGAGTGTCAAGCTCGGGCACTAGTCACGGCCTACGGGGTTGGGTCGTGACAAAGATATAACGAAAGTAATAATGATGATAGTGTCGACAATACTTATGTACTTATATATATATAAATATATATATATATATATATATATATGGCTATTAAGTAACACCGAGCTTATATGGCCGGGTATGATATCTATTGCGCGCACACCACTGCAGTTGGGTACGGATAACACTGAGCCTTAGTAGGGCAAGGTATGTATAACACCAAGCCTTGTCATGGTCAGGTATGTGAGACACCGAACCTCTATGATCGGGTATGATACTACTACTATATATACAAGTGTATGTAATGGAAGGTTCCTATTAGAAAAAGGGTAAGAAAATGTGATGAATGTCGCTAGAGGTATAAATGGCTCTATCATTCCATGACACTTCTATCTTATGTCATTTTGCATGCTTCTATTTATGCTATTGATTATACCTTACATACTCAGTACATTGTTCGTACTGATGTCCTTTTGTTTGTGGACGCTGCGTCATGCCTGCAGATGGACAGGGAGATAGACTTGATCCTTAGGCTGTTTGTTCAGAGACTGCTTAGAGGAGCTCTACTTGATTCGGAGCTGCAGTGTTGGTACTATTCTTTTGTGTATATATGGGCATGGCGGGGCCCTGTCCCGTCTATATGATGTTACATACTCTCTCTGGAGGCTCACAGACAGTTGTGTATAGCTAGATGTCTCTTAGCCTAGTCGGCTCCTATTTTTTATATCATTTTGCGAGCCTTGTCTGCTTGTGTATTTGTAAATGGGCATAGTTGATGATGTTGATATAAAAGTGCTCTTGCCCGATAAGATTTGTATTATTGATGCGCAGATCGCGAGTTAGCCATATGGCTCACCTATTTATGGTTATGAAGGTATGATGTGTGGTGCCCGGGTAGGTTAGCTCTAGGTGCCCGTCATAGCCCTTCGGTTGGGTCGTGACATGCATGTACCAGTTAGGAGGCCAACCACATAAAATCCTTCTCATCTGCTTTCTCCGCATAGGGCTCATCTGGGTGATCATCTATTCTGTAGACCCGATTGATAGCCCTTGACCCCACCTTCACTGGAGTACCCCTCACTATGACCTCCGGGCTGGGAGAATACCAATCAACTATAGACAGCATAGCATTAAATTCCCTTACACATGATTCGTTGCAATCACCTGGATCTTTGACCAAACGAGTCTACTTTGTCTTTAACAAACTGTTCCAGAAATTAGGAGCACGTGTTTCCACGTTGGCCATGTCAAATCCTCGCTCCAACAGTAAAGGAATGGACCTTTGGCTTAGGTATAATCTTTTACTTTGTCGAGTGGGAAGCTTGTCATGTTATGGCATCTCCTCATTTTGTGGCACCCCCTCATTTTGTCGTACCTCCTCTTGGTTTCGAGCTATTGCGCCTGTAAAACATTTAGAATTGTGTTAATTTTCATGTCTTATCAGTCTCATATCATTCGAATAATAAACAACATGAAAAACTCGGTAAAAATCTATCCTATCATGAAAGTGCACAGGTGCAGAATCTGCAAGTGCCGCAATAGCGGTCTGTAGACCGCCATGACGGACCACAGAGCTCCACAACGGTCTCGTACAAATCCTTAATCACCGCCACAGAAGTCTACCGAGCGCCACAACGGCAACGCTGTAGCGGTCAGCCAACCGCTATACCATCATCGTCGTCCCCGAACAGAAACCCCAAAATTTCGTAATTCTAACCCCACTCTTCAAGTCAAAAACTTATTTTTAAGCACGGATCGGGCAGAAAATCAGTGTGCATGAAGTTTTAACCCCATAGGAATGCTATTCTAACAACAAACCAGCCCGAAATTCAAGAAAACTCCAAAAATCTTATTCAAAGAATTTCCTTTATTATGTTATGTGTCTTAAATCAGTGCTATAACCCCGCTACATTCGAGGAGAGGGTTGTCCTAATGATTAACTAGTTCCAATTACTCCTAAATTTTGTCCAAGTGGTGTGTCAACCCAAAAACCCCAACTTTGTGCTACAAAACTCCCATCCTTCTAGGCTTGTTACTCATAAGTTCAGTTTTATCCTTGAACTAGGGAGTAAGGGGGAAAACATTCTTACCTTGTTTTTGAAGACTTGAAGGAGTGGATGACAGTTGAAATTTTTCTTTCCTTGAACCTTCCTTTCCTTCTTGTGGATGAGAGAAAAATTGGTGAATGGGGAGCATTGTTTTTTTTTTTTAGTAGGAAGAGTAAGGGTATGAGAGAGTTTTAGTTGGAGTAGAATAGGAGTGGGTGTAGGAGTATTGAAGAGTACAGAGAGAGTTTTTCGGTTATGGGGGTGGCGGGAAGCGAAGAGCAAGAGGCTACTGCCTCTTTATAATCTGTTCATCGAGGCGCCGCTGTAGCGGCAACATCACAGCTGCTGCTGCAGCGGCGTAGTAGACAAGCATGCCATTATGGTGGCTGCTTACAAATTGTTGTGACCGCAGCGGTGGCCTATATTGGCATTGAAGCGGTCTGGTAGCCGTTGGAGCGACTTGACCATTCTGTCCATGAAGCTCTTGATACGTTTGTGTCACAACCCGACTAGCGGCCATGACGGGTGCCCAGAGCTGACTACCGAGCACCACCCATTATGCCAGTTATCATACCCAACTTGAACACATATAATCACCAAGACAAGACATACACACACACACGCACACACACACACATATATATATAAGCTCTCACTACGTAAAAAATGGTATATATATATATATATATATATATATATATATATATATATATATATATATATATATATATATATATATAACAATGTACACTGGAATGATCATAGGACATCTACTACCCACACATATGTATCTACGAGCCTCTAATAGAGTGTTGCGACATGATGACGGGACAGGACCCCGTCATGCCCGATTATAAACTGCAACTGCGGAGTTGGGAAGTGCTTCTGTGCAGGGTGATATGGCTCCTAAGGATCTGGACCGTCCCCCTGTCTACCTGTGGGCATGAACACAGCGTCCAAAAAAGAAAAGGACGTCAGTACGAATAATGTACTGAGTATGTAAGGCATATATGATAACATAATAAGGAAACATAGAAAGCATAGAAAGAAAAGATAATTGTAGCTGCTTGCCTCTTGAGGCGGGATCATGCATGCTCACTTTTACCTTCCAAACATATCACATATACATACATAATCTGTATAAATCAATAACATCATTAGCCCGCATCCGGGCTTCCTGCGCCCAGGGTAATAATCTCACGTCGCCCATTAGTGGTGTCATGTTCGGCCAAATAGGCACGGTGTTATCATAAGCCGCCCGCCTTAGCGGTTTCATGCCCGGCCACCTAGGCGCAGTGTAATCATAAGCAGCCCGCCTTAGCAGTGTCATGCCCGGCCATCTAGGCGCGGTGTATACTCATCATCATATACTCATCTTGAAACATGCATAAGAACTCAAGCAAAAGCTACAACTCTGTCGGGGTGACGTAAGGTCGAGGACCCCCGATTCCATTATGGACTAGTCATGGTCATCACTATGCCTCGCCTTGAAAGAATTAGTATCATGAGGTGAGGCAACAATAAGGATTATACATCAATGAATCGTGAACATAGGATTCTTAAGCTCATGAAGGCATCATTATCATCGTCACTATCATAGAACATATCTAGTTAAGCTCTTAAGGGTCTTTAACTTTTACCTTTTAGAGATGTAAGAAGGTCACGGGGAAAATAGGGGAAAAATTCACAATGTAAGAAT
>NW_026723521.1:0-5628 GCF_029784015.1 Lycium ferocissimum
GGGGGAGCACACAATTATATATATATATATATACATATCTATACATTACACCGCTATATAGCTCGGGGTTCCATGTAGCCACACTGGGCACGTATACATATAAGCTCATGCATCTTTAGCATCATTACTATCGTCGTTATTACGTCTATTCTTAAAGGATTACCGTTATATAAGGAACTTAGTACAATCGTATCATATCGAGAATCATGTTTAGTATTTTAGAGATAGAATCATTTAGAGGATATCATAGATTCATGGAAGAATAGATATTTCACAATGAATTAGCCTTACATACCTTTTCGTTTAGCTATTCTATCACTTGGACGTTCTCCTTCAATGCTCATGTTCTACCTTCATTAGAGTTTATACTAGCATTAGATAATCAATAGCTTAGCATACTTGACTAAAGCTAGAGAAAATTGGGCAGCATCTCTTTTGTTTACACAACTTCCTCCATATCATATATCAACTCCCAAACACCATTAATAACATTTACAACATCATAACGATAGCCTTTAATCACCTACATTATCCTTACTTCTCAATTCACTTCCAATCATCCATATTTATGGTCATATCTCACGAATACGTTCATTCATATACTACATCTATCCCATGTTCTCAACATCATTTATAACATGATTATAATCATAATGTATCAAGAATCATGACTCAATCCAAACATTTACTCAAAAGTGACACTATTCCACATTCATGACCCATTTTCTATATCCTTTTGTAATCCAAGTGCTTCAACTTTTAAATACCTTAAACAACATGGAAATGTCATAAAACTTACCTTAGATGACGTAGGAATGAACCTTAGGTGCAAACACCGCACTTGAGCAAAACCCTAGTTTCACCTTCACTTGGATTCTTGCCTTAGACGAACTTTAGTGGGTTTCGTATTCTTGATTCACTTGGTTTGATGAAGTTGAACACTAATTTCTCTTGAAATCTTATGGGAGAAATGTAGAGAGATGTTTTTGAGAGAAAGGGTGTGAAGAGGGAAATGAAATAAAATAAGACTTGGTCCCTTATTAATAACACATTTCAGTCCCGACCAACTTCTACGGACCAACATACGGTCCGTATAATTTATACTGACCGTATGTCTGGCCGTAGATTTGGTCCAGAGAGGGGGCCCCAACTGGGGGGAAGTACTGGCCGAACATACGGTCCGTATGTTTTATATGGGCCGATGTTTGGCCGATAATGCTCGTTATTCCCAACTTGTTCTCGTCGACTCATTTGATCTCCAATCCTTTGGAACCTTTTTGACACTTGTTTATCACCTCATTAGCAACTAAGGGAGTTATAACTTTTCTAAGGCATCATTAAATCATCATTAACTTTTATCGAAATCTCTTCCGATACTTATCGTATGTTTTTTTCGGAACTTTTTTTCGTCAATTCGAAGTTTTTGAAATATCACTTGGGGTCTCAAATGTCTTTCCCTTACTTATTATGACACCGTATCCGGTCTTTCATGGGCCCATACCGCGCATTAACAAATTTTTTTTTGAGGGTAACCCCCACCCATGGTAGTAACAGGGGGCCCGTGTACAGATTCGGAGGGGTTCGGACCTATTTGATTGGAGGTGACCCCCCTGGCCCGACTCGACCCAGGGCCGCGACGGACCGGGGGCTAACCACCGAACACCACTCCCGACCCCTTTTTCCGCTTTATTCATACATATGCTCATAATCATGAAAAACCGGAAATTTTTCCCCGAAAACATTTGCTTTTATAAACAAAGCCCGCAAATAAAATAAAAACACATAAAAGCCAGGGGACCGACTACCCAACCCCGGATCTACGAGCCTCCGGAATACTGACATGGGAGGAAGACCCCGTCATGCCCAAAATCATGAATATACGATATAGATAACCAAAAAGAAATTTTGGGCCTTCCAATAGGAGTGCTCTCAAATCAAACTCCTTGGTCCGGGCCCCTCCGTCAGTGGATGAACCCTTGAAGAAAAGGACGCCCCCTACGAATATTGTCCGAGATAGAAGCATAAACAAAAAGAAGCATCAACAACCCGGGAGGATAAAACAAGGAGCAATCGAACGACGAGTCTAAGGATGATCAGCATGCGACTTACTTTGTCTCATCATCATATCATATATGCTAACGAATTTTCCCCGCCATATGGGTGCGGGTAATAATCAATATCATTAGATCTAAAAGCCCGCCCAGCATCCCCGCGGATATTATCTCTCCCCCCAGGGTTCCCCCCATGCCTTTGGCCAGGTGTATATGTACGCCCCGACGTCCCGGCCCAGAGGCCGGAGACCACATGTTCTTTTGCTTACCCCCGCCTTTATTCATATTTCTTATCATGCATAATCATAAAAATTTTTTATTTAAATATATTTACTTGTATAAACATGTCCCTTTAGGCTATCAAAATAATAATATACTTTGCTTGCATATACGACGTCTAGGGGACCATACACCCCACATGCGCATCTACAGCCTCTCAGAACACAACATATGGAGGGGCGGGACCCCGTCATCCCAAAATATATAAAAAAATAACGTCTAAAAAAAAATAGACCTCCAAAAAAGGAGGGCTTCGAACCCGGGCCCAGGACTGCCGTCCCCCCTCATTGGGCATAAAACCCCGGCCAAAAAAAGGGACGCGACTTTTACCCGAGTTTTAAAGGAGAATAAAATAAATAAAAAGAAAGTATAATGACAGGGGACGGGGACAAAACCTTCACCCGGATACATTCATTACATAGTTTAAAATAGCATATCACATAGGCTTTTGTGGCATATCCCCCGTTTATCCTACCTAACTCATCGTATCGTACATAAATTACATCATACATACATTGTCATATCAGATACATTGTCATACCTACACCGTCTCATCTTAGTTCACGTCCGGTACCCTCGTAGCCCCCCCTGGGGAAGTCCGCCCTTTTGGGACGGGGGGACGGAACCCCCCGGGGGTGACATGTCCGCCCTTTCTGCAGGAATCACATTATCAAAAATCATACATTCATCATCAATCACAACTATATTTCATAGATATATCATGGTTTTATCTTATTTCTTAAAGGCACAATACATATGTACATACTATATACTCGTCATCATACATTTTATAGATAATTATAGGCTAGCATCAACATACATATAAAAGGGTGAACAGTGATTATCTTAAAACATATCGTGGCTATATCATGTTGATCATTCGTACGTACTCAGCTATTCATCAAATACAGGGACTCGGGACATATAGTGGGGACGTGGCCCCGGAACCCCGATTAGGGTTTATAACGGATCATAGTATCTCACCTTGAAAGACTAGCATTTTAATGCAGTGTTCAAAGAAACACTTGGAATCATCGTCAATTATCGTGCCCGTGCCACCCTTTTTTTCCATCTTATACATGCGTAGCCCTATAGTCAGGGCTCATCGTTTTACCATCGTATATAAGTATATCTCTTATCGTGCTCTCGATGATATTTATGAACGTAGGTTCTTATCCTTAATTTAGGAAATTTGGTTGGGAAAGGAAGATCGGCTTGAAAGGAAAGGCTTCATCAAAAATTAACATATTTCTTACTTCATCTCATAGGGCCCCTTTTTGACATAACTCATCTTTTCCCAATACATACATAGATGCAAAAAAATTATAGAAAGATGGGAGGATCCATACCATAGTGTCATGCCTTAGAAAGAAAGGTTGAACCAATACCTCCGTCGTTTAGCTATTCATGTTGCTCTCCCCAAATGTCTCTCCTTCAAGGGAATTCATATCAACATTAGCTAATCAATTACAAGAACGTACTTCTTAAGGCTAAGGAAAATCGGAAACCTTTCTTTTTTATACTACTTTCCCCCATATTCGTATCAAACCCTCAACCTTCCCCCCAAAAAAATTAATATCACTATCAATTGTATCATTCCCTTATTGCATTTCATAATTTCATACCAATTCTCCATAATTATGACTAAGAATCCATCGTCGTATTCTCTCATATCCAACGCTTATTTCATGTTCCAAATATCATTTATAACTCATTCATAACATTGACACATCCATTTCCATGGTCAATCCCAATACTATTTTAAAATGACATTATTTTATATCTAACCCATTTCATGTATTCTTTTGTAATTCAAGTGGTTCTCTTTTTAATACTCTTAACATCTGAAAATAAATTTAAAAAATACCTTGGGTGATGGAGGAACAAGCCTTGGATAACAATTCACTCTTCCCCCCCCTTTTCTCTCTTGAATTTTTTGGGGGGAAAACTTTATGAAGTTTCTTACTTGTTTCACTCTATTTCTAGTTGATGATCTTTGATTTCTCTTGTTTTTATGGATGAAGTGTTTAGAACACTCTAAGGTTTCTTGAAGGGGGGGGGGGGAGTGAAATGAAATGAGGTCCCATATAAATCCAAAAGGGTTTTAAGAACGCTTCGTACGGGGGTTTTAAACAGGACGGACCGTATACAGTTTACTGTCCCCCATATATTTAAGCTTGCGAAAGTTTGGTTAAAAAATGTGGCGTTTCTTTGGTTTGGGTATCAGTTTACGGACGTATGGGGGCCCTATTTAACCTTTTTTTCCCCTTTGAAACTTGAGATTTTTGGCAAAGGGGGGACGATCGCACTATACGGGCCGTAAAATTTTTCGGGCCCTATTGTCACTATACCCAAAAGGGTGAAATTTTCGAACTTTATTATTTCCATAAAATTCATGATTGGCCATTCCCCCCTTATCCCATCTATACTCGCCTTTTCGTTCACCTTTCTCAAGTACGGAAAGATTCCCAGGGTCAATTTTTCCCCTTTTTGAATTCGTCCTCAATGTTCGACACTCGGGGGTTCTAGAAAAAAAATTTTTCCGAGTTCCCTTTTTAATATGGCATTACCATCCTTCCCCGACCCCAAAAATCATTTCCTCACGGCCCCAAACAATCCCAAAATTGGAGACATAAATCCCAGTAAGAGGAAAAAAGGTGTTCGTACCAACTATTCACTTCAAAGCATTCCCTCTAAGAGCCTAACCCTTTTGTTGAGGATTTAATTCCTCCTTTCCCCACCCCTCCCGCCCCCCCCCGATCTTACTAAGGTGGGGTGGGACCGACCCCATTTCGGCCGAGCGAACCCCCGGGCCATTTCTCACATCTTTCTTTGGGTTCTTAAATCAAACAAAAAAAAAGTACATAGTAAGTTTTCAAAATCTTTTTTTCGTTTTAAATTAATCCATTTAGGCGTAAGAACTTAGTAACATAATGATAGTAAAAAAGTCACCGGGGGGCCCTTTTAAAACCCCCCTCTGACCCACGACGCCCGAAAATCTCTAACTCGAACATGACATCATAGCATGGACTTTGACCCCGGAACTCCCCGGGGGAAAAGGGGATGCCCCAAATCCGCCGGAAAACTTCTTAAGGGCCCGGGCATCCGGGGGGTCCGCGACAGAAACGGCCCCCCAAGAAAAGGGGCGCGAGTATGTCCCAGAACAACGGGAATGCAACAATTAAATATGCAAAAAAACAGATATCTATCGTGGGGAAAACGATAACTTAATAGAACGAACGAGGAAACATAGAACATATCTAGGATAAAAGTAACCCCGGTTAGGCCCCCGGGGGTG
>NW_026723522.1:0-6321 GCF_029784015.1 Lycium ferocissimum
CTTTTATGATGTTGATTATTTTTAATACTCGGTACTTTTTTGCGTGCCCTTTTTTTGGGGAGTCGTCATGCCGCAAGTGGAGGGAAAAATGCGATCCTAGATATCTTGTTCGGGGCATAGAGGGCTTTTCCGGGAGCTAGGGTTTTGGATTTATTCTTTTGTGTACAACCATGGGCATGGCGGGGTCCCTCCCTTGGTGTACATTTTTCTTAGAGGCTCGTAACAGTTGTGTATGGTTAGATGTCTTGTATCCTTGCAACCAAACATATTTTGTATATCATTTTGATGGCCTCGTCGACTTGTATCTATGGTTATGGGCATTGTTATTGATGATAATATAAATGTGTTGTTGCCCAATGAGATTAGCACTATTGATGCCTATAAATTATGAGTAAGCCATGTGGCTCACCTAGATGTGAATATGAGTGTACGATAGAGGTACCCGGGTGGGTTAGCACGAGTGCCGTCATGGCCCTCGGTTGGGTCGTGGCGGGGGGTTATGCACGCGGATGAGGTTGAGTCGGTGGAGTTGGCATCATATAGACTCGGGATATTTCGATACGATGGTATGCGGCATGGGAGTTATCTAGGGGATAAAATGCCCTCCGGTGTGTGGCGAGAGTTCTCGGATGCTTTCTCTTTGCCATTATCTACCTCGAGAGGTCGACGGGCCGGCAGACGGTTTCTACGGATTGAGCGGGCGGTATGAATGTGCAAGAGTATTGTGTACCGATTCCTTGGCTAGATATGCCCCGACCATGGTGGGAAATGGAGGATAGAGTTCATCGCTTTGTGGCAGTCTGGAGCCACGGCTTTGATAGATGAGTGCACACATTCTTGCACTTACGTCCGAGCATGGACATCTCCCGTATACGGCGTATGCGCGAAATTTGGAGGATCGTAAGCGCCGGCCAGAGGATAGAGCGTGAGCGTGACCCGAGCACGTGGTAAGAGGGCTAGATCTTTTGAAGATGGTTGGTGAGTTCGGGGACGGAGATAGCGACATCCCGGAGTATTTAATCGACGGTAGAGTGCACCACCGAGGTTTCGAGTCGAGATTTGTCGGCCGGTCTTTTATTCGGGTAGGCGAGAATTCTAGAGTGTCCAAGCTCTCAGCCGACCCGGTCGGCCGAATGAGCCCCTTTGCCATGATATTGCCACGGTGTGGCAAGTTACATGCGAGTCGATGTCGGTGGGTTCGGATATTGTATACTTTATGGACGACCGGGCCACGGGATAAGGGAAGTGCCGATGGGGGGTTGGTTCGGTATGGTTCGACCTACGAGGTGCGTAGACGCTCGTCTTACACGATGCGCACTTCGAGCAAGTTTTCGAGACACTAGCGAGGGCGAGGTAGCGGGGGAGAAGTGGAGCATCCCGGCAGCGGTCCTCGACCGTGTGTATGCATTGGCTTGTAAGCGGGACGAACGTCTCCCGATGTTGTTACGGGTATGTTATCGGTTTCTGCATGATGTTTATGCCTTTGATTGATCGGGTTCCACTTTATCATATGTTACGCCCTTTGTTGCCGGCAAGTTTGGGATAGAGCCCTAGTTGAATAAACCTTTTGGGGTGTCTACCGATTGGTGATCCGGTTATAGCTAGGCGGGTATACAGATTTGTGTTGTTATAGTTTGTGACCACCATACCGTAGCAGATCTAATTGAGTTAGATATGATTGATTTTGATGTTATTATGGGCATGGACTGGTTGGCTTCTTGTTATGCTAATGTTGATTGTAGAGCAAAGATGGTTCAATTCCAGTTTCTATGCGAGCCAGTCCTAGAGTGGAAGGGCAATGCTGCTTCCTACCTTAAGGCAGAAAGAATGATCAGAAAAGGGTATATTTTTCACCTAATTCGAGTTCGGGATGTGCGGCCAAAGTCGTCGACTCTTGATGCATTCTGTGGTTAATGAGTTTCAATCTTTCCGGACGAGGCATGACATTTCCCCGGAGAGAGGAGATTGATTTCACTATTGACCTATTGCCGGACACTCGGCCAATATCTATCCTCCTTATAGGATAGCTTTTGTGGAGTTGAAAGAATTGAAGGAATAGTTAAAAGATTTGCCCGAGAAGGGCTTTATCGGATACATCACCGTGGGGAGCGCCAGTGTTATTTTTGAGAAAGAAGGATGGCTCTTTGCGAATGTGTATTGACTATAGGAAATTAAATAAAGTGACTATAAAGAATAAGTATCCGCTCCTGAGGATCGATGATTTATTCGATCAGTTGCAAGGTGCTAAATATTTCTCGAAGATAGACTTGAGATCGGGATATTACCGAGTCGGGGGGTCGAGGAAGAGGACATTTCGAAGACGGCATTCCGGACTCAGATATCGCCACTATGAGTTTCGTGTTATGTCATTCGGGCTAACTAATGCGGAATTGTATTCATGGATTTGATGAATCGTGTATTCGGTCCTTTCTAGATTTGTTCGTGATTGTGTTCATAGATGATATTCTTGTTTATTCGCCATCGGAGTCGTGATCATGCGGAACATACGCAAACGATCTTGGAATTCTTGAGGTAAAGAGTGGTATGCCAAATTTTCTAAGTGTGAGTTACGGTTGAACTGCGGCTTTCTGGGCCACATTATTTCGGAGGAGGGCATTAGAGTGGATGCATAGAAGATTGAGGCTGTGAAGAATTGGCCAAGCCGGCGCTGAGGAGATACATAGTTTTTGGGCTTGACGGGTTACTATTGTCACGGCCCAGGAGCTACGAGCGCGGCGTGCAATTATCACGGGGCTAACCAGGAACACCACTCATACACATTTATACTGCTATTATTCATACTATATGCTCATAATCATGTAAGCGGAATTTTAAATACATTTGCTTTTATAAGCATAAGCCCTTCGGCTATCCCAGAAATAATATATATGCATATACATAAAAGCCATGGGACGGACTACCCACCTTGCATATCTAGGAGCCTCTCTTTGGAATACTAGACATATGGACGGACGGGGACCACGTCATGCCCAAAAACATGAATATACGGATATATATATACCAAAAAGAAATGCGCTGGCACTTAGAATATGAGTGCTCTCAAATCAGCTAACTAGCTCCTATGAGTGGGCCACCTCCATTGTCTACCTATGGGGTATTGTCGAGTATGTGAAGCATAAACAATAATGAAGCATCAATAAGCGAGAGGCATAAAACAAGGCAATCTGTAGCTGGCGAATCATAAGGATGATCATCATGCGACTTACTTTCGTACTCATCATCATATCATATATACATACGCTTGTAATAAGCTGCCCCGACCATATAGGTGCGGTGTAATAATCGGTATCATTAGCATCATCAATAACTGCGTCCGAAGCATCAACGTCCGGGATATTACCTCGTATCGCCCGGGTTATGGTGTGCGCCCCGTACCGTTTGGCCATGGTGTGTATATTTGCCCGCCGCGTGTTGCGGACCATATAGGCGCGGTGTGACATCATCATATACTCATTACATCATGCTTATCATAACATGCTTATCATAGTATTCTTATCATAACTCATCATGGTATGTTTGACATCATATACTTATCACGATACATGCGTAGGGACTCTTGGCTATTCATGCTTTATCGGGGTCACGTAAGGTCGTGGACCCAGATGTCATTATGAGCATTCTTACGTATTACGCCCCCACCTTGAAGGAACAAGCATAAGGTGAGTGTGCACAATGATCAATATCATTAAATTACATAAATGTCATCATTAGCTTCTTAGAGGCATCATATCATAGACTATAGCATTTCTAGACTTTAACTTGCTATCATCATTTTTCGTATTCATCTTATATTTCTTATCTCGTGTAGCTATTCATGAAGAGGACTCTTAACTTTCTTGGAGATGGAACATTCATAGTAAAAAGAGAAATTCATGCCATAGGACTCATGCCTTAGAAGGAAAGGGATTAGCCTCGCATACCTTTGTCGCTTAGCTACTCTACCATCGCTTGTTCGTTCTCCTTAATGCGCTTGTCTATACCTTGATGGAATTCATATCGACATTAGCTATGTCATCGTAAAAACATACTTACTAAAGCTATAGAAATTTGGCGCTTCCTTTGTTTATACTACTTTCCGCCATATTCCATATCAACTCCCGACATTCATAATAATCATCCATGATATGATTAACAACAATCATCATTCATTCATATGATTCGCATTTCATAATTCACCTCAATTTCCCATAATCATGACTAAAAATCCATCGTCGTATTCTTTCGTATCCAACACTCATTTCATGTCTATAGGTCATTTATAACACATTTATATCATCAACATATTCGTTTCCGCTGACTCGAGCCAACTACTAACCAATAATGACATTATTCATCCATTGATGACTCACTTGTTATGCACTTCTACAATTCATGAGTCTCGACTTATAAATACTTCAAATAGCATGTAAAGGTCATGAAACTTAACTTAAATAATAGAGGAACAAGCTTGGGTGGTGATTCACCCTTAGCACCAAAACCACTAGTTTATCTCTCTTGGGATTTCTTGATGTGGATGACTTTTAATGGGTTTCCTTCCTTGATTCTCTTGATTTCTTGTTGATGATCTTTGATTTCTATATATTTCTCATGGATGAAATGTTTGGAACTCTCTGAGATTTCTTGAAGTGTGGAGGTGAAGTATGGAAAATGAAATGAGAATGAAAAGGGTCCCATATATTAATCACAAAAAGCGATTTTTTAATGAACGGTCGTCGGGCTGTACGGTGGTCGTAAACCACGGTTTACGGACCGTATACTAGTTCTGGTGCCGTCCTCCATGCACGTATTTAAGCTTAAGAAAAACAGAAAGTTGAGATTTTTGATTTTGTGGAGGACGATCGCACTATCTCGTCAAGTAAATCACTTTACGGGCCGTATTGTGCACTATCGACCCATTTTGGGAAATTTTCGCAACTTTATTATTTCCACAAAATTCATGATTGGCCATTCCCAACTTAACAACACATCATATACTCAAGCTCTTCATCGTTCTACTCGTCACTCAAGTACGGAAAAATTTCGAGGTGTCACAATTATAGAAGGTTTGTAGAAGGATTTTCCTCTCTTTCAGCCCCATTGACCAAGTTAACTCAGAAATCGGCTAAGTTCCAATGGACGGATACTTGTGAGCGAGAGTTTTCGACATTTGAAGGATAAGTTAACTTGACACCAATTTTGACTCTTCCGGAAAGACGGATGGCTATGTGGCATATTGTGATGCTTCGGTGTTGGATTGGGGTTTGTGTGTTGATGCGACACGGTAAAGTTGTCGCTTATGCTTCTAGACAATTGAAGAAGCACGAGAAAATTATCAACCCATGATCTTGAGTTAGCGGCGTGATTCATGCCTTGAAGATATGGAGGCACTACTTATACGGTGTCCGTGTTGATATCTATCTTGATCATAGAGTCTCCGGTACATCTTTAAGCGAGAAGGACTTGAACTTGCGTCGGGCGATGGTTGGAGAGGTTAAAAGACTATGATATGGATATACCGTCATCTGAGAGGCTAATGTAATGCAGGTAGATGCCCTCAGTCATAAATCTATGGGTAGCTTGTCACACGTGCCGCCAAAGAGAAGAGAAATGGTCCGTAAGGTTCACCGATTAGCTAGCCTTGGGGTTAGATTGATAGATTCAGGTGATGCAGGAGTTACTGTTCAAGACACAGTGGTATCATCTTTGATAATAGAGATAAAGGAGCGTCAGTATGAGGATCATGTTTTAGTTCATTACCGAGATACAGTGCCTCAGAAGAAAAGACACCCTTTGTGATCACAGGTGATGGAGTACTCAAGTATCGAGACAGATTATGTGTCCCTAATGTTATAGGGCTCCGTCAGCAGGCTATGGGAGAGGCACATTACTCCCGCTATTCTATTCATCCAGGCTCAACAAAGATGTACCATGATCTCAAGGAAGTTTATTGGTGGGATGGTATGAAGAGAGATGTAGTAGAATTTGTCGCTCAGTGTCCAAATTATCAGCAGGTCAAAATAGAGCACCAGAAGCCTGGAGGTCTATTGCAGGCTATGGAGATTTCGACATGGAAGTGGGAGGTAATTAATATGGACTTTATTACAGGGTTGCCCCGTACTCAGTGGAAGTGTGATTCGATATGGGTCATAGTTGATAGGCTTACAAAGTCAGCTCACTTCCTGCCTGTCAGAACTACTTATGCAGCCGAGGACTATGCAAATTTTATCTTAAGGAGGTTGTATGACTTCATGGTGTTCCTTCAGCCATTATTTCAGATAGGGGAGCACAGTTCACAGCCGAATTCTAGAAGTCTTTTCGGCA
>NW_026723523.1:0-6393 GCF_029784015.1 Lycium ferocissimum
TATGGATGCTTATAAGTTTTCTTGTGAAACCTACGAGGTGGATTTTGTATCCGTCACCTGAAATAAGTTAAGCGGAAGTATAAACGATTAAATTAGTCGATGAATTAAATTGTCAGTAATTTAATTTATTTTATTGGTATCTGTAATATTAACATGGGGAGTTAAATAAGTTTTAATGAAAGATTTCGAAATTAAACGAGTGCAATTACGAGTTTTCTAGTGGAATAAATTGTAATTTATTGTGGTAGGATTAATTCACTCATATTCCGAATTAATACCACAATAGGAAGCCTCGTTATTACATCCGTGATCCTGCCGTGCACTCGAATATTCTAGAACAAGGAAAATAAAAGGAAAAATAATATCCTTGGTGGGTAAGGAAAGGGCTACACATTTTTTGCTAGGGTTTTACCCTAAAAAACGTTTGTATATAAAGAAAGCCATTCAACCCTAAGTGATATTCATTCTTTAGCCGCAATACTTGCCACTCAAGTATTTCGTTCATAGAAGTTCAGGATACACAGCAAAAGATCGTAGACCTGGAGAGCACGTACGCTATTGAAGACTTGTGCAACAGCTTCAAAAGGTTAGTGTTACAATCTCGTGTTTGATTATGTTTGTCTAGTTTACATGTAAGATTATGATATTGGTTGCTTGCTTCCGCTGCGCATATATTCCTATTTTCCATCATTGACTTCCTTCAAGACTTTTAACTCTTTAAATGTACCGATTAAGAGACCAGTGTGTTGAGCTCTAATCATGACTTCTAAGTTGGACTATTTAGATGCTTCTTTAGCACTTTTGTCCCTGTCAATTTTTTTTTTTAAAAAAATCCTTTCTCAACCCTAATATCATATGAGGGTAGAGATGGTGGATTGATAAAGTTGATTTACGTTGGTGGTGGGTCCTTTGATGGTGGCTTGAGGATGTTTGTCACAGCATTAACACCTCTCATTTCAATGGCCACCTCGTCGAAAGCCAAAGTAGCTTCTTAAGCAGTATTGAATATTCCTAACCATCGATCTTTCTTTCTTGTCTCTCGAATCTCTGCCACCCACTTGCCCCATTTTCGTTGTCGGGCCCCTTTGTACTTCTTCACATCTCCTTCCGATAGCTTAATCTTATTCTTCTCTTTGGACTTTTTCATCGAGATCGCCTCGGTCTTTTAGCTCTCAGCGATGATTTCCTTTTCATGCTCCTTTTCATGTTGCTTTGACTTCTTTCTCTTTAGCTTTCTCCCCCTGAACATTAGATGAGCTTGCGACACCATGGTTTGGCACGTGAATTCGTGCAGGACGCTCCAGGACAATGGAACTTTCTCCAACTTGATTGGTCGATTTTCCTGTTGCATCCTTTTTTGAGGGCTTTTTGGAGGCCTTGACTTTAGGAAAAGAGAAAACAACAAAGAACGTCATAACTGTGTTAAGAAATCTTTCTTTATTTTGATATATAAAAATATTCATTGAACATTTTATCAAAAATACGAGGTGATGTACCCTAAGTCGTCATACTTAGCCTTTAGAAGGAGTTGTAAACAACAAACGCATATATAAACAACCAAATTAAAAATGAAATCACTGATCTAGGAATTACGTACCGTATCTGTCCGTGCGATCTGTCCGTACGTATCATATATATCTATACATATCATAGTTGTCGTTATCAATTCTTAACCATATATACATAAGTATATTTAAAGACATATATTTATGTTAAGTTCTGCGTCAATCGTCAGATAACAACTACTCACTTAAAATCCTAGATTTTCTTCTGTGCCTCGTGTTTTAAATAGAAAAATTCCATACACGGAAGAATTCACAAATCCATCAAAGAATTTTAGTTAGTTCAAAAGAGTAAAGACAACTGAAAACCTTAAATACCTAAAGCAGCAGAATCTAGACACTGTTATAAGCTTAAAAGGTATGTCTAAAACACACATACACTCATCTGTCACTGAGAGAACACATCAAAAATGTAATTGGACACCAAAAGAAGAAAGAAGCAGCATTGAACACATCACAGTTTTGAGAAAATATTACCTGGAATTGTAATAGTTTTCTAACTGATCTTTTCTCTGTGCTTTGATAGTACCGAAGTATAGTTGTCTGAGTATATATTGAGAGGAAATTGTGGAACAGGTGTCAATCCACATTTGCATGGCATGCAGGTGGCTGCAAACATACTACTTACATTTTCTTCCAAATAGTTAAGAAATTTGTTTGTCTGCTACTCATTTGGAATGTTTCATTTATTGGTCTTTCCCAACTTTCATGCTTTTCTTCCATACAGTGAAAAGTGAAAACAATGGTAAATGCAGGGGAGACAGAAAAGGATCACATTCAGAAGGTGAACACAACTCTTGACACATTATTGAAAAAAATTATGTTGTACACAATATGCGTTATACACGGGAATTAACCTAAAAATATTTCCTTCAAAATTTTAAGTGCATTAGCTCATATATTATGATTTTATAAACTACTCGGCATAAATTTGTGGTCTGAACCAAAATTTAGACTTTTGTTTGGCTATAAATCATTTTACTAAAGGTAAAAGGGGGAATTTTAAATTAAGTTATTTCTAATTATAGAAAGATGACATGCTTTCTGGGATAGACTAAAATGAAAATTTGCCGCATAAATTGGCCCGGAGGAGTAAATTTTGTAAATTACTTGGTAGAAAATATTAATTGTAATATGATGTGTCTAGTTTTCCTGTGAGTTTGAGTTTGGTACATAAACAATATATAAGTTTATCGTCATTGCAAGTCCTATTTATCTGATAGTGGGAAAAAAAAATATACATCAAAAACTATACGGTCTATTGTTCATAAACTCCCTAGCAATCACATGATTACTCCATATAATTGTATACCTGATTCTCAAATGCGAGGGGAAAAAAGGGCAGACAAATGCACCAAGAATCCCGCAAGGTCGGGCTAAGAGCCACACCAAGCGAGAGCCTACCATGAAGGAACTAGTGGTTGATTCCACCGCTCGAACTTGTAACTATAGATCATGAGAAAGGAAAAAGGAAATTACGGAGTTTTGCATGAACAATGCATTGAAAGGTAAGTTGCTACAGAAGACACCCTATAGAAAATTGCATCAAATGCATTGAAAGGTAAGTTGCTACAGAAGCACCTCATTGAAAAATGCTTTAGCTCATCTCAAGATTATGCAAATAAAATATTCAGTCATGAAGAAGCAGCCAAACCCGATCCAGTCAGATTGATGACAACACTTCTAGACTTAGAAACATATGTTAAAAATAACTTTCCTTTCAACTGTCTTTCCTTCAATAGGCTGATGATTTCATTAAATAACCATCCTTGTTATATTTGTCCTGTAGGGCTTAAAGCGAAAAGAGTGAACTGAAGTAATTGAAGCATAGCATACGCTCCTTTCAACATCTAATATACAATAATGCCAATAGTAATCCAACTCAAATGTGAGATTCAGAGAATAAACCGCTCCTCAATGGTATTACTTTGTGCGTCAGAGTTTGAAACACACACTTCTCTAAAGAGGATGGCTTCATCTATTTAAGTGATAACCTCTCGCCACGTATCACTTCATCTCCTTAAGCGATTAAGTGATGACTTCTAATAACACTATTCCTTATAGTACTCATTCTCCGAACTTCTGGTCTAATGAAACTTCAATAATGACATTGTAGGTCCATCAATGTAGGCACAACTCATAGACATAACAATGGATACTTGAGGAAGACCACTAAATGCTATGAACGATGAAAAACAACAACATTACAAGACTAATCGCTATCCACAACCCACATAGCAAACTATTCAAATCATTTTTGTATTGCCTCCGTAGCCATCTCAGTTGACCAAAAGGCAAACTTTTTGCCATCCCTTGCAGAGTTTTGATAGCATCTGCAAAACTGATGTTCAGACTAAATTCTGCTTCGTCAACCTTGGTAGATGTGATATTCTCCTGTTCCAAGAACTTCTCAACTAGATTTACAAAATTTCCTTCCTCGGCGCTTGGACCTATCATTCTAAAAGTGGAAACCTTGTCCAAAATACTGTCAAAATATCTGACGATTTTTTTTTAAGTTCTTCCCCAAGAAATAAATCACTGTTGAGAAAAATGATGTCGCTGTCCACAACCCATGCGTTGTATTTAAGATCCATGGTGTTTCCCCTCAAAAGAGAGCAACAATTGAATTTGTACGCGGTTTAAAGGATATGTGATCGGGCTTGCTAACAAGATAAACAAATGATTGAAAAAGTAAAGAGTTAACATAAAATTAAAAGAAGGTAGCCTGTGTAATGAATGCAAATAATGGGTCTGAGTGGAAGGATTTTATCTCCTTGCTTGGACCAAAAATAAACTAAAAGAGACGAAGCTTTGCTAATATCGGGCCTTTGCTATGAAAGAGATTTTTAAGTGTTAATTGCTAACTTGAGATGGAGATGAGATGAAGATGCCTTCTAATGAGGCCGTTACATCTATATTTATAGCACTAGTGTCCTGTACTAGCTAAATGACTCAAACTCCAACGTGGGCAAATGGCTCCGGAAATATCGATCACGTCCGTTGAGGGCGTGATTCTCGGAGATAAATTAGCGAAAGGATAATTTCAGACTTATCTTCTCGGACTCCCCTCGTGCAGGTTTGGTTCGTTCCATCTGATTTCTCGGACCAATCTTCGCTAATCACCCCGAATGACCCTTCGATGAACCGGGGTGAACTTACGAGTTCTCACTGTACACAGATAGTCCCTCCATTTTTCGGAGTAAAGAAATGGATGTGGGAAATGGATTGAAAAGACATCGTTCTTCCCCATGTCCGTGCTTTATTTTTTATCGAGCAGTTGACTGACCCGAGTCCGAGCCTAATTAATGTTGTGTCGTCGTCTGCATTGGAAACGTGCATTGTCAGAACCTTTTGGCCTTCTGCATTCAAACGTTACTAGAGACCTTTTCAAATTTAACTTCCTCATTATATAAAGCTATGCACTTTCAGGTCTTCACATATTTTAAAAATCTTGGCTTTTGACACTTATTTGCCTTTCATACCTTCATTTATGATGTCTTCTTCTGCATTATTGTTGACCGATGCTGCTCTGCCTTCAAATTATCCTCCGTAATCTCCCACTGATCCTTCTGATATGAAACAACTTGAGTTACAAGCGACTGAAATCATTCCGGCTAGATTCAAATATGAGGATGATTGCAAAGTTGGCCATCATTATGACCATGTGAAGCATTTCGAATCTTTTGTTGTTGATTCCATAATTCCCAGGGTTAGGAGAGAATGAAACCTAGATGACGACATTGAGATTTCCCTTGTTGGGCATGGTGTTCGTGTTAACCACCACATCCCAGGTTATTCTCTCGTATATACTTACCCATTTGCCATCGGGTTTAAACTTCTTGTTCCTCAGGTGATCGAAGACCTATGCCGCCGTTATCGAATTTGCATTGGGCAAATTGCTCCTCAGATATGGTGACTCGTTTATTGCATTCAGTTTTTGGCCAGTATGGCCAGAGTCCCATTTATCTTAGACCATTTAATCCATATTTACATTGCCTGGGTCATCCGTGGGGATATTGTACATCTGCTCCCTCGGGGTCGATCTGACCCCGAGGATGATTTTGATCGGGGATGGTTGCATCGGTTCATTATGATGAGAATGACCCAATTTCAATGTGCCAACCCCGACCCTTTACCGGAGGCGTGGAATTTTGAATCGACCGTCGTCGAACCCGAACTCATACTCGAAATCTTTGAATGGGTAACCACCGTGTTGGGTGCTGCTGAACACGTAGGTTGTTCTTGGAAAGACCTGGGTCCGATTGGATGAGGGGCAAGAATCATAGTAAATCCCATTCTCTATTACCATAATTTGCAGTTTTCCAATCTAACTTATTTCTTCGCATTTCAGGGCTTTCGGTGAAGAAGGCACCAACGGCGAGGGCTGCCAAAGGGAAACCCGAAGATGCTGCCAAAGGAAGCGCTACAGGTTCAGCCAAGGCGTCGAAGAGAAGAGTCAACCCGGAAGCATCCGTCGTTGGTTCAGGAATCGGTTCCAGGGTAAAGGTCTCCCGGAGAGCATCTTCTGGGGGAGATCCCGCCCTGATCGTGGAGATCGAGGATGATCCCGAAGAAGAGGGCCCATTTGCGGAAGTCCCGATGACCCGTGCTCCCCCCGCCCGGCCGACGAAGGAGAACTTTGCCCGAGGAGATTGCCTGAAGTCGGGCAGAGAATGAGCTTCTTTAAGTAGCTTTATCCGAAAATGCTGACGAGCCCAAGGATGACGAGGTCTAGAGCCTGAAAGTTTAGGATTTGTTTTTTGTTGATTTGCTTTGTATGGTCGCTTTGACCGACGTCCATTTTCTTGTACGGATGTTTAATTGAATAAAA
>NW_026723524.1:0-6283 GCF_029784015.1 Lycium ferocissimum
TTTTTCTTGAAAGTTCTATGGAATTTGGATGATTAAGTGGTCTTTTATTTATTGACCACATGACTTAATTCCATGGGCTTGGATCTTTTTTATGGGCTATGGCCGAATGGCCTCTATTGGGCTTCATCTTCTCTTTTTTTTTTTTCCATGGGCCTAATTCGGTTGGCCCCGAGTTGGACACTAGTCCACTGACCTTTCGACCTTAAAACGTCCATATCTCCTTGTACCGATGTCACTGGGAACCCACGACCTATGGTTGGAAAGCTAATTCAATTATCTACAACTTCTATATCTTGGTATTTTTCCAAATTACAAACTTATATACCGTTCTTGCCCCTCGAATCCAGGTCACCCGAAAACGTTTTCTTAAAAAATATTCGTTTGGAGGGCTTCCACTTTGATTTGGCCCAAGCGTCCTTCATGAGTTGTGTTTAACTTCACGTATGTGATTCATATAACTTGTCACATGTCCGGAAAAAAAATGACAAAAGGGCCCCATCTCAACTTACAAATAATCCGGCGACAAAAGTACGGGATACGATACTATCGACGAGAGTTTAAATTACGTAGCTACAACATGATTGTCAATTTTGAGGAAGCACATGTCACGCTCATACTCCAAAAATGCGGGGTATAACAATTTATGTTTCAGAGGCAAGCCTTATGATTTTCTATACTCCTTATTTCAGTTTGATCCTATTTACTGTATTCCATGCTTTACACGCTCGGCATATTCTCGTACCGACCCCCTTTTCTTCGGGGGGTCGCGTTTCGTGCCGCGCAGTACGTACGATCGATTTGGTGACCGCCGGTCCAGGATGCCGACTACCGTCGTTATGGAGCGCTCCTTTGTTCGGAGCCCATATTTTGGTACAGATCCCTCCGTTGTATATGTGTACGTTTATTCAGGGGTACGGCGGGGCCCTGTCCCGTCATATGGTTCTGTGATTAGTACTAGAGGTCTGTAGACATATGTGTGCGTTGTGGATAGTTACTGTTAGGCTATGTCTGTGTGACTTATGTTTTGGGCGGTCCCATCCGCCGTGGCGCCCGCTTGCGTATACGTGTAGATGTTTTGGAATATAGCATGTTATGATAGCTTGCCTTCGTTTATGTATAAGTTATTAGTATGCTAGTTGTGGACCGACTATGGTAACTGTGTGTGTACGAGTGTCCGGCTCGGACCAGGTCAAAGCCTCACGGGCTGGGTCGTGACAAAGTGGTATCGAGCGGTTCGTTTCGGAGTGTCTGACCGTGTCTAGTGAGTCTTGTTTATCGGTGTGTTGTGCACCACATCTATAATGTGAAGCTACAGACATTTAGGATGCTATCTTTCCTTCGATCCTAGATCGTGCGATAGAGCCGTATTATCGTGATAACTCCTCCCTAACGAATTGTTATGTTTGGGGCCGATGCCTCCAAGGAAAGCAACACGCCCTGCAAGGCAAGTCGACAAAGGCCTGGGGAGACTAGCCAGGCCGTGAGAGTTACTAGGCCCGTGCCCGCCTTGAGCCTTAGATTGTGCTCGGGCCGCCGAGCTCGCTATTAATCCGTCACCATCAGCAGGAGCATAGGGCAACCGGCCCGGACAGGGGGGGGCTCCCCCGCCGCTCCCGGATTCCAGATCACCCGGCCCCCGGCTGAGGGGCGGAGGACAAGGGGATGCGGTCCGGGCGACCGGACTAGTGGCGAGCGGGCTCGCAGCCGATGGGGGGGTGGCCCGTGCGACCCACGTGATAGTTTGAGGGCCCCTGATTTCTTGACTTGTAATTCCCCAGTTCTCGCGCCCGAGGGGGGATCCCCGAGTTTATTCACGACCCGGCCCAGGAAAGAGTTTCGGGGATTTCGTCGAGGTGGCTTCAATGGGTCAGATGGGGGTTAATTGATGTAAGAGTTGTCTGGGGCGGGATGCCCCAAACGAGGGGACAGAGGAGGCCTTTTTCCTTTTTCCGCCCCCGAGATGCAAGGGGAGTTGATGATTCCTACGCCTGAGGGCGAGAATGGCCAGGAGCGTTCGAGATTATAGCCTTAAGTTTGATTCATTGGCTAGATATGCACCACTATTTCATATGACCGATAGGATGCATCGGTATGTGATGGGGTTGGACAAGTTTATTTGGTTAATAGCCGCATAGTAATCGGCTTCCGGCCGGTAATGGGATATTGCTCGAGCGCAAAGCCTATGCACGGGGGGGATGGAGGATCGACACGAGGGCGTCGACCGAATAGGATCATGGCGTGAGACCCCGAGGCTAGATCCGCGACTGTTCGGGAGAGAGTTTCGAGGCGGGCGGCCTCGACGGTAATCGGGGTATTCTTCTCGGCTGGGTAACAAAGCCGAGTGCGCCCTCACGGTATCTTTGACAAAGACGGGGTGTTCGGGGAGCCGGTCGAGCTCCGGGGTTTCGGGTTCGCGGTCGAGCGGAGGTTTGAGCCGAGCCGAGGCCATCTATGCCTCGCTGCCCTCGTTGCGTAGGGCGCCATCCGGGGGATTGCCGCCGCGCTACTGTGTGCTTGTTTTACTCGCGGTCGGTCGTCGGCCATATTATGAGGGAGTTCCCGTACGGGGATAGTCCGGTGGTGCGTACCACCTACTAGGTCGCCTTTCTGTCGGTTCATCTTCCCCTTCTGTAGCTATGCGCCCCGTGGGGCGGGTATGCCGACACCAAAGGCCGCGCAGAGGTCGTGGCGGAGCCTCCGGGGGGCCTAGCGGTCCCTCGAATGCGCATATGCTTTGGCTAGTGTCACACCCTAGTTTCCGATAGGGCATGATGGGCACCCGACCCTTACTTAGGGCCGACCGAACCCGCTGACTCTCGTGATACTCATAACCATACTGGGCCCGCAAAACATGACATAAGTACATAATGAAAATTTTTCAAAAAACAAACATGCCTTTCATCTTTGTCAAATCAAATAAAACTAGCACCGTATGAAATCTGTAAACATATGAAGTTCGTAACATAATGCATAATAATACATCGGCTTACATAGCCGCTTACAAAACTGACATATCATACATTCGACTCTGTCTGCAAAGTCTCTAACATAACCCAAGATACCACAACTTTAACACTCTGACTCGGCAAAGACTCGGGAGAAAATGGAGCTCGCCAATCCCGGAACATCTTACTCATCCGCATATACTCGCGCGGCATGAAACGCGTTCCCCGAAGAAAGGGCCGATGACGGAATATGTACCGAGCATGTAAAGCATGGAATACGAAACGAAGTCTAACCGAAGTAAGGAGACGTAAAGTGAACATAATAACTTAATACCAAAGTACTTGCATCTGAAATACAAATCGCACACACGAGGTATAGAAGACAAACATAATAATCAGAATGCCAAATTGCTTACTCCTGAAATACAAATCATGCATATCCGTGTCATGTATCATATCCGGCCCATAATGAGACTGAGTGACATAAGTAAATGATCATCATATGCTTACCGTAACACATCATAACATCATAACTTATCATATGAGGTGACATTAACCGATGTGGGATTCGCCTAAACCAATGTGGGATTCGCCTAAGGCGGCCTTACACTCACCCCCCACTTTGGGACTCAGCGTGCCTGCTGAGGTTTGCCCCACCATTGGGTTTGCCCCACCATTGGGTTTGCCCCACCACCGGCTCTGATACCAATAGATCATAATCCAGAATACATATATATAACATATAACGTGTCCCGGCGCACCAGTGAGGGACTCGGTAAATAAGATCATCATATCATCATGTTATCATCTATCATATCAGACTTCGTATCACATCATACTTCGTGTCACATCATATTTCGGAATACACATCATACTTCAGAATACACATCATACTTCAGAATGCACGAGCAGAATCGTGAGTAACCATATGCATAACAATCATTATTACAGACTCAATAGAATAATCAAAGCGAACTATTATTTCAAAACCAAGACAATAGTCAAATCAGGTTTCTTCCGAATGTTACTCGGGAACACATCAAATAGAACTTTGGAAACCATAGCTACGTATCGGAATCATAAGTATAAGAATCATCATTTCAGACTCAACAGATAAGTATATAATCATACTCGGGGGTCGAAAAAATAGTCCTGTTAAGTTCTTTCAAAAATAGGTCGTCAAAACTATACAAAGGAAAGTCGTGGGACCCACGGCCGAGCGTCAACCCAACCTGGGCCCGCCTATGAAAGTTAAAGTCATTATATGTTATAGAATCATTTTCGAGCTAATCAAAGCAATCCAGTTCTGTCTATGAAAGTTACGGACATTTTTAGACATAGGAGCCTTTAGGAACAAAACCGTTTATACAACATTTTAGATCCAATCATATCAAAGACATATAAACCATAGCTTGACCATATAAGGATGCCAACATCAAGAAGCAAATATGAATCATAAACATGCTCGGAACTTCAGAATGGAGTTACCCCAAGGCTCATAACATATCATATCTTACTTACGTCTAGGACATGCCAAAAGAAAAGAAGGATAAGCTTTACATACCTCATTCGCTTCCTAAGCTAATCCAAACTTAAGTCTCGGGCTCTCCAAGAGCTACAATAAGTCATTAAACACCAAACATTAGCTTTAAGTACTTAAGGATCCAATTCCAAGCCATCACTTTATTTACAGAAATTTGGGCAGCATTTCCCCTATAAGTTCATCAACCCCGAGAATTCAACTCGGCCAATATCATCAACAACAATACCAACAACCATTCCAACAACATCAATAATGAATTCAAAACGCATTCTAACATTAGTAACTCTTTTCTATATAATTCGACGAGATTTCATTTTCATTCAAATCAACCGCACACAATCAAACCAACATCAATATTCACACGTTCAAGTACTGATCCTAACCATTTAAACAAGATTCAAGAACACTTCGGACAATCCACAAAATATTCAAATCAGCCCCTCCAATACACCATGCAACCCGAACCCCTCCAAGTTCAAGAAAACAATCAACAACGCATTTCTTCCTTCCAAATTCATCAACTACCCCAAAAATTCACACATTGACAACATTATTACCATAAATATAACAAACCATATTACAATCACATTAGCTTCCATAACAAACCACAAACGACTATAACTTCAATTTGAACCATTAAACTTTCATTTGCATCATTGAATCCACAACACAACATCCCAAACATACTAAAGAGAATTAATTCTTCACTTCTACACAATACCACACATACACGGCCACACACACAACAATTACAACTTCAGCTTGAACCATTCTGTTATAGCCCGTATTTTGTACGTTGGGACATTCCGGGTTAACCATGAAAATTTAAGGACAAGACTACTCCGGGATACGAGGTTGAGAATTATGACCTTCGATTTTGTTTTAAGGCATAAGTTGCTTATGATTTTATTGGTACGAAATATTAAGGAAAATTTGGGGTCAAAAGTGAATTATTGGAAGTTATTAATTTTTCATGAAATATGGATGTGGCCGTGTGGCACTAGTGGCACCCACACATGCTTTGGCCAAATTAAATTCATCCAAAACATGTGTGGGCCATAGCACACATGGATGAATAACATATGGTTATATTAGATGACTTAGCAAGATTATTAGTCATCTTATATCTCTAGAAACTTGAAGAAAACATGAAGAGAGAGTAAGGGAGTTGTTCGGTCATGGTACGGGCCGCATTTGGCCTATGAGAAATTGATGAAGAAAAATTATTTTCTTCTAGGTTTTCCACTCTTTGGAAGGTGCTAAACAACATGAAGTAGTTGTTAAATCAAGAAAAGCCTTTGTTCTTGCAAAACCTTACCTTGGTCGAATAAAGAGGGGGAAGGAAGAAGGTGAGTTTTAATCCTCTTTTCATGTGTTATAGATGGTTTATATGTGTTGTAGTATGCTAAAATGGATGAAATTCATGAAAAAGTTGCATGTGAAGTTGAGGCCGAGAATGTAGTGTTTGGCAATGTGCAAGTGTGTGTTGTGCCAAAAGCAATGTATTAATTCTAATTAGCATGTTTTGATTGTTGTTGTGTGAAGAAAAGAATGAAAAAATCATCTATATGTGTTTGTATGGTGTTCGTAAGATGGTCCCCTTTGTGTAGTTGAGAATGAACAAATTGTCGTTAGTATTTTAGTATGTCGTCGTTGTGGATTCTATGAGGAAAATGCAAGTTTAATGACTCAAAGTGATGTTGTGTTGGTTATTATGGGTTGATTTGGAAGTTAATGTGAATTTTATGTAATTTTTGTAGTTATGGAGTTGACATTGTTAATGTGTGGATTTATT
>NW_026723525.1:0-6126 GCF_029784015.1 Lycium ferocissimum
GCTATTTATATGACTCCAATAAGGTGGACACATGTCCTCATGGCTTGAGCTAATCAAATGTGGCCAAGCCATGGAGTGGGGCCCACACGTCACTTATGGCTTAATTAGAGAAATAATTAAACTTTAATCCCACTTAATAATCTAATCATGGTTAATTAATCCCTAATCTCCATTAATATTTCTATACCAAGTAAAATTTATAAGCGACATTAACAGTTTTAAAATAAAATCGGAGGTTAAAGTCTCCCCTCGGATCCCAGTATGCTTGTCCTTAACTTGTCGCGATTAGCTTAAAAATATCCCAATGTACAAAAAATATGGGATATACGGTCTTAGCACGCATTTCACCCCTCGGATCGCGGACGGTGCGGCAACGTACTATTCGTACGCTAGAAGATATGTTGTGGGCCTGTTATTAACCGGAGTGCAGGGCCGGGACGATCATTCGTCACTTATCAAGTTTGCTTATAATAATAGCTACAACTCTAGCATCTCCGGACGGGCACCGTATGAGGCGTTGTATGGCAGGAAGTGCAGGTCACCTATCGTTTGGTTCGACGTTGGTGAGACTAAGTTAATCGGCCCAGATATGATTCGACAAGCTGTTGATAAGGTGAAGCTTATTCAGGAAAGGTTATTAGCATCCCAGAGTCGCCAGAAGTCATATGCCGATGATCGACGTCGACACTTAGAGTTCCAAATTGGTGATTGGGTATTCTTGAAGGTGTCACCCATGAAGGGTGTAATGAGATTCGGTAGAGATAGTGGCTTAGCCCGAGGTACATTGGGCCTTATCAGATTGTTCGTAGGGTAGGCAAGGTTGCCTATGAGTTGGACCTACCATCTGATCTAGAAGCAGTGCACCCTGTCTTCACGTGTCAATGCTTCACAAATGTATTGGTGATCCTTCTAAGTATTCCCCATGGATGATGTCCAAGTAACGGAAGATTTTTCTTACGAGGAGAACCCTATAGCTATACTTGATCGTCAAGTGAAAAAGTTGTGTACTAAGGATATGGCTTCCGTCAAAGTATTATGGCGGAATAGTAAAGGGAAGAGATGACTCGCGAAGCCGAAGATGAGATGAAGGATAAGCATCCTTATTTGTTTCCTATACGGGCAAGTAGTTTAAATCCCCTCACTTGATTATATTGATTGGTAGATGAGACTACATGTTATAGCAATAATGGGGACCCCCCCCCCCCCCCCCCCCCCAAGAGTTTTTATAAGATCTTACGGCGGGTTTAACATTCGAGGACGAATGTTCTAAAGAGGGGAAGGATTTTATATCCCATATTTTTATACGTACGTATGATTATTCGTGGAGCTAATTGACATAAATCCAAGGACAAGATTATTTTTCGATATGAGACAAGGACTTTAATCCCACACGATTTTTTTTTTTTTATTAATGCACTAATTGCATATTAATTACAACTAGTGGAAATATTAGTGGAGATTTGGGATTAATTTACCATGATTAGATTATTAAGTGGGGATTACCGATTAATTATGATTAATTAAGTTAATTAGACCACTAAGTGGCCCCATTAAAATGTGTTACACCTCGCATTTTGTACATTTGAATATTCCGAGTTAATGGCGGGGAGTTAAGGACAAGGTTACAATTTTTTTTAGAATGCATAAGTTGCATATTCATCTTTTTATTGATATGGAGTGTCCGAGGGTAAAATTGGAATAAGGAAAAATTAAGGGGCCAAGAGTGGAAACAAATTATTTCATGAAATGGCCACAACTAGCCATGTGGCTATGGGACCCACACATGGCTAGCCAATGGTTTCAAGCCATCAAAGCGGGGCCATGTGTTCATTTCATAATTGTGAGGGGGCATGTGTGAGTATATGTATAAAATTTAAGACTATGCAAGACAAGATTTCATCTTTGACCACTTAAGGAAATTTCTAGAAAATTGAAGAGAAGTTGAGAAAAATAAAAGGGGCACAACCGGCCACCCCTATATATATATATATATATATATATATATATATATATATATATATGGACACGTGGTGGAAAAAAAAAATAAGACAAGTAGTCATCTTTGTTCCTCTAGAAAAAAGGAAGCAATATGAAGAAAAGAGAGAAGAGGGAATCGGCCAAGGGGCTGGCCGAATGGTCCCTCAAGTCTTGCTCAAGAAAAATTATTTTTCTTCATCCTTTCCTAGTAATTGGAATGTCCCAAGCCGACGTGGAGTAGTCGTTGGAATAAGAAAACCGTTCGTTCTTGCAAATGGTAGTCCTAGCCGAGGAGACAAGTGAAGGGAAAAAGGTAAGGTTCAATCTCCCTTACATGTTTTATAGGTGTTTATGCATATTGTGATATGTGGAGATGAATGAAGTTCATGAAGTGGTGGTGAGTTGTGTGTAGCCGTGTGTGTGTTAGGTTGTATAGGAGTGAAGAACTAATCTATTTGACATGATTGGATTGTTGGGGATTGTGGACGTTAGAGCATGTTGTAATATGTTGAAATAGATGAAATTCATGAAGTTGCGTGTGATTGGTGTAGTGGCCAAATGGTGGCTGTTTTGTGTGGAAAAGATGAACAAATTCCATTGAGTATTTTGCTTGTCGTGGTTGTGAATTTCATGATGTAAAATGAATGTTTGATGACTCATGTTGAAGTTGTGATGTCGCGGGTTGTTTTGGAAAATTAATATGACTTTAATATAAGTCCTTGTGTTGATGGAAATAATGTTGCTAATATATGGAATTGTTAATATAGCTTATAAATTCGGAAGAGAGAAATGTATTGCGATGGTTCTTATGGTATTTGAAAGTTTCGGGCAAAGTAAGATTTGGGTTGGAATGTCTTGAACATTTTATGAATTGATTATTGATGTTGTTATTATGATTGTTGGTTTGGTTGTTGTTGATTTGGCCGAGTTAAATTCTGGGGATGTTGAAGTTATAGGGAAAATGTCACGAAATTTTGAATTAAAGTGTCACTTTGGTATTGGATGCTTAAGTGCTTATGGCTAATGGTTGATACCTATGGTTTTTATTGTAGATCGGGGAGAAGTCGGGACGTAAGATTGGATTAGCTTAAGATGCGGCTAAGGTATGTTAAGGCTCATCCTTTATTTCAAAGGCATGATTCTTGGATTACGAGTTCATAAATGTTTCCATAACTTTATTGTTTCAAAAGTCTTGCTTTCAAAAGAATTTTGTTCCTAAACGAGTCCGAAACTACGAACGACCGTAACTTTCACATACGGTCTCGGATTGCCATGAAACGTTTGTAGAAGTCTCTATAACAAGTACAATCTTTAACTTTCATGCGGCCCCGATCGGGTTGATGTCGTCCGTGGGCCCTGCGACTTTCTTTGTTGGTTCTAACGACCTATTCTTGAAAGAATCCCGAAACGTCCGTATCTTTCCAACCTGAGGTTTGGCGCATCCGAAGCTTCCATGACAACAACGATGGATATGTTTTACAATGATAACGATGATGTCAAAAATGAGAGTATTTTCCTACGATGAATATGATGATGATGATTCCATGTTTAAAGGCTCCAAGTCTATGATTTCAATGACGATATGAGAATGCTGAGCTATTTCTTGATTTCTCAATTTTATTCATGAACGATGACTATTTCTACGTATTCTAAAAGTATATGAATTGACGCCTTATGATCCTGTTTTTATGTTTCCTCGTGAAGTTATTCTTTATTGACAGCCTCCCACCTTATAATAATCATTCCTTCAAGGCGAGACAAAGCGACCATGCATTATTCCATACAATACGATCGGAGGTTACCGACCTACGTCACTCCGATAGAAACATGACTTTTGGGCTCTCGCGGCGCTCGCTCATATGATATATGAATATGATATATGTATAGTATACATGAATACGAAAGGGCGAGAGCGTTATACACGCGTAACCACCGACCGGCTGGTATAATACGACACGATACCGTCCCGACGCGGGATACGTGGTTACGGGATCGGGCCGCACGTTCCGCGTTAATATATTATATGGATCGGCCGCACGTTCCGCGCGAATATATTATATGGATCGGGTCGCACGTTCCAGTTAAATATATATAATATAATATATATATGGATCGGCTGCACGTTCGCGCACTAAGCATGCATGGCCCCGCCTAAAAGGCACTCGGATGTACGGAGTTACTCTTTTATTACATATATCCGGATCGGCCGCACGTTCCGCGCAAATAATATATAATATATATATATATATATATATATATATATATATATATATATATATATATATATATATATATATATATGGATCGGGCGCACGTTCCGCAAAGAATATATATATATATATGGATCGGGCCGCACGTTCCAAAGACTAAACGAGGGCATGGATTCGCCCTAAAAGGGCACTCGATGTGCGATGTTACTCTTTATCTCATGAAATGCCCTATGTTTTCGTCTTGTTACTACTCATGCTTTGTATCCTCTAAAATGTTTTACTCATGCCTTACATACTCAATACATTGCTTGTCCGACGTCCCTTCTTGTGGACGTTGCGTTCATGCCGCGTGTGTACACCGGATGGAGTTGAAGATATTAGCGAGAAGATGTTCCGGCGGATTAGCGAGCTCCATTTTCTCCCGAGTCTTTGCCGAGTCGAGCATTATGATATGGTTTCATGTTTCATGTTAGAGACTTTGGACAGTTGTCGTGTGTGTAGTATGTCGGTTTGTAAGCGGCTCCATGCGATGTATTGTGATGCATTATTCTACGGGTCTTATATGATCACAGGTCTTACTTGATTTGAAAAGGATGAAAAGCAAGTTTGTTTCTAAGCTTTCATTATGTGCTCATGTTATGCTATGAGGGCCCAATATGATTATGAGTGCCACGAGAGTCAGAGGGTTCGCTCGGCCCCAGGTAAGGGTCGGGTGCCCATCACGCCCTAACGAAAATTAGGGTGTGATAAAATGTGGCAAAATCTGATTGGCCCTTGGATGTTAATGGGACACATGTCAAGGGCTGGACATGTGTCACCAATATGTGCTGCATATAAAGGGCAAATTGATGACTATGCCTAACATTTCATTCATAATTCATCTTCCACACAATAGAGCTAGAGAGAGACTTAGCCATGGCTGTCCATGGTGAAGCTCACGAAATGATAGCAAAATAAATTATTTTCCAAGGTATTTCAACCATTTGAAGGGTCTATGGTAACGTGAATTGGTCCTTGAGGGCAGCAAAAGTGTTTATTAATTGAAGTTATCAATTTGGCAAGTTAAGGAGCTAAGTTTATTGAGGTAAGATTTAATCCTTTCTACATGTTTAGAGGTGATTTGGACTTGTTATAAATTGGTAGATATGAATTGAATATATGGAATTATGTATGTTGATGTGGAAGTGTTGTTGAGGTGTAAAGTGTGTTGTAGTTGGAATTGATGAATTAATTTTAAGTAGTATTTTGGTTGTTGTTATCATGAATTATGTGATGAGAGTGAAGGAATTAAATGGTTAAAGTTGAGGTGAATTTGTTTTGTGGGCTGTTGTAGAACTTGTGGTGATATTAACATAGTTTTTTTTGCATATGAATGAATGATGTTGTTGTCGTGTGTGCTGGTATAAATCACGAATTTGGATGAAAAGATTGTATGAGATAATATATAAGAAACGTATGTGGTTTGCTTGGTGTATTCGTAAGTGTTCGTAAGGTTATCGGACATATTTTTATGTTTATAGTTAGGCTATTTTTGGATATGTTGTTGTTGTTCTTGTTCAGCTTGGAAGATTAAGTATGACTAAGATTATACATTATGTTATTATATTGGTCGGGCTTTCTGTATAAGGTCGTTTAGATGAAAATGTTATGATTATGGATCGTTAAGAACGACTTGAATATGTCGTAGTCGTTATGTTAAAGATTATGGAATGTCGTAATGTGTGGGCTGATTTGGAATGTTATGCGGACTGTCTCGGGACGTTCTTGTACCGTGTCTTGATTGGTCTCGATCTAGTACTTGACGTGTGGTTATTGATGTTGGCTTAATTGTTATGTGGTTGGTTTGAATATAAGATAAACGTCGTCTAATTTTCTAGAAAGGAGTTACTAACGTTAGAATATGTTTTGAATCTCTCCGTAGCTTAACCATAGTTCTTGA
>NW_026723526.1:0-6501 GCF_029784015.1 Lycium ferocissimum
CACTCCCCAAACTACGTCCCCTTTGAGAAAATAAAATACGGGATGAAAAAACCAAAGTGGTCATGATGAGAATAGTCTTAGCTTGTAAGATGCTTATCCCATCTTTATTCGTTTGATATGGTTGTGATCGTTAACATTTTGATCTTCTACTAGAAATAACTCAAATGATGAGAAGTCATTGATTATTTGAACATCACAGTATGTGCACGAGTTTGAATATGCCTGGAATTTCTGGTGTAACCTGAAAGTCTTCATTCAACCTAGAAAGCTATATCCTATTCGTAGAGTACGGTCAGGTCAGGGAAATAGAAGAACCACTACTTGATCTTTCCAAAGTTAAGAGTATATGCGAGTATGGTTATGATATTGGTAGTGAATATAATTCATCTTTTGTATTATTAGATTTTCAATTTAAAATTTAGTGCTTATTACTTTTCCGGGAGAGCTTGTTACTTGCGTAAATGCGGGGTAAGGCCACACAATGATCTTGTTGGTCGAGTCCCTTCTCCGGACCAGCGCACGGCAATGAGCTTAGTGCACCGGACCTTTAGTTTTAGGTATGTAACTAAAATTCTGGATTTTCAGAGAACTCAATTACGGCATATCAGACACTGGAAAGCACACGGAGTAACGAAACAAGTGATACCACTCGCTTTATGCTTCCGGGGTGGAACTATGAAACCCAGAAATTATTCTTCAATGCTTAACGAAGAGCATGTAAATTTGAGATGTCCATTTGGAGTAGGAAGAGTCACCGGAAGAGTCACCAAGGACAGAACGAGTGACATCTTTGCCCTTTATATCCATCATTTTCAGCTTTTTTTAATTGGAACTTGGTGAAGGAGCTGTTCTAAGCTGATTATTAGAAATTTTCAAAAAAGAAATAACGCTAATAATCTCTATTTAGCGTTTTATGGGTCATTTCATCAATTGTGTCATGTTTATTTTTTCTTTATGTTTTGGGATAGATGGATACTATCACTTTATGCCTTTTATAGTCGATCACAATTTTATGACCATCTAGGCTTTATTTACAGAAGAAATGATCTTTGGCACTTACAGGCCATGCTTAACAGATTTGATGATGATGACTGGGACATAGATGAGCTTTCTGATGAAGATATTGTTTACGTGGAGTAATTCTACGGAGTATCTAACCAACAGTGACTTGGATTACAATAAAATACATTTTACTAATGGTAAATCTCTCAGTCACTGAAATTCTATGGCCTTTAAGCTACTTCAATTTTGCCTCTGTATTCTTATTGAGTAATAACAGTTTAGTAGTGATAGATTTTTTTTAATCAAGTAAAGTTCTTCTATAACTAGATTTTAAGCTATTATCAAGTGTATCATACCAATATAGCAACTTATATTGCACCTTCTTCCTACTTTTTTATGCGGATAAAATCAGAAAAGTTGTTCTTTTGAGAGTTTTCACTCACTATTACTTGATGTGGGACAAAGAAAATACTTCCATCATTTAGCATATCTCTTGATAATAATGACTATCTATCTTCTGAATAGTGGAGATCCAGAAGGAGATACCTTGCTAGCTTTAGAAAAATTTGAAGTTTCTTGTCAAAGAAAAGGGTTTCTTAAGCTCAAAAGATTCTTTCAAGAATAAAGAATCTAGCTAATCACTTGCTATCAACAATACTGGAATTCGAAAGTTTTTGATGTTATACATTGATGATATGGTGCAGTTTTTGTAGGTTTTGAAGACAAAGTAGTCTGATATTGGGGAAATTGAAACACGTTGTAGGTATGTGAATCATCAAAGGTGAAAATATGTTGTTCACACTAATATTTAGGTAAATCTTATCTCTCGCTGATGATAAGCTCTCTCATCGAATATGAAGAGCTTCAAGTATCATGACAATTATATATCACCTAATTATGGTTAAGTGATAGTTTAACTATAATTAAGCGATATATATTACTTAATTATATATCACTGTTGTTGTTGGGAGATGGCAGGTATCGCTGGAATTAGTTGAGATGTGTGCAGCTGGCCCAGACACCACGTTTATAGAAAGAAAAAATTATAGTTAAGTCATAATTCTTATTTAAAAACGCATGATCTGCAGCTATTTCTCCACACTAATAATAATCTTGCTTGCAGTCGTAGCCATCGAGTTACATTTATTGTTTCACCCCACTGCCACAAAACTCATATTTTTTTGTTGTGTCAAACAACCAAGCACATGAAATTATTGGCTGAGCCAAATCTTTTACTAAGGAATTTAAAATATAAAGAAGTACTAAAAAATTAAATATATATATACATATATTTGTATCTTTGCAAGCTGGAAGTGGGAAAACACACACCATGATTGGAAAATATTGAAGGAGGCACCCGAAGACATAGTGCAAATTGTGGGATGCCGCCTCTGGTATTTGAGTACTTGTTTTCAAGAATTCAAAAGGTACGGATATTGCATTAGTAATGAGTGATTATTAAGCATAGGAGACATTTGGTATATGTTGACATTGTGGACCAGAACCGCAGATGACTGGATTTAAAACTAAACAGGTTTGTTTTGATATAATATTGAGAGAAAACTTCCATCTTATCTGGATGACTCAAATAAATTACCTATCTACTTTTCATATGGAAGAGATTTTAAATGTTATTGATCTGCTTCCTTGTCACAGTGTTGGGTATAAGTATTGTAAAGGGGTATATGTGGAACGGATAAGTCCATTTTCTAGCTGTTTGTTTCTTTGGTTTTTCTTCCTTTCTTTTGTGGCGATATATATATATATATGTGTGTGTGTGTGTGTGTGATTTAGATTACTTCTTGCCATCAACCTTGGTGTACAATTTTTTTCTTGATTGGAATGAAAGGGTGATCATACTTTCACTTATTTTTCAATTTCAGGATTGGTGATTCATTTATTTTGTATTTCACATGTTATTTGTGCAGGTTTTGATAGGTGTAATTGAAGTCATATCCAGAAAGAATAAAAAAGCTATTTGTGCAACATCAGTTCATGCTGCCTAAAAGATTTACAGAAGCATGAAACATTCAGTTTTCCTTAGCTAGTCAATAAATTATATACTAACTCTGTAAATAGTTGATGTCAGTTGTGTTTAAATTTATGGAAGTGGCTACTCCCTTATTAAGTGAATTTTTTTTTTTGAATGAATCTGTGTTCTATTACAAAATTCTAATTGTAGCGGGTTGGTTTGTAATGCACTAACTTTCGATGAACGCTATATTGTTTAATTTGTTCTACTCTAAGACCAGCAATATCAGGCATACGCCCGTGCTCAGCACGGGCACGGCCATCTAGTTTATTATAGAAATGAGAGTTTTGAGGGACTAACATGGATGAACAAGGGCATATTAGTAATTGCGGAGCTAATGTTATGGCATTTCCTATAAGTTGTATGCTGCCCATTTTACCTCATCGTTTTAGCCACGTGGTTGTCATAGAAAAAACTATTTGGTTAATATTTTATTTTATTTTATTTATATTTCACCTTCGTACACTTTTACTTGTTCACTTTTGATGTTCTTGCTGAATATTTATTCTCTTCTCATGTATAGACGTATGCAGTTCAATTTTAAGTCTCCTACACAAATTTATATCCTTCATGCGCTTTTACTTGTTCGCTTTTGACTTTTCACGTTCTTTAAGAATTAATAAATTTCACGTGGATATATGTTATAGTACTGAATATTTATTCTCTTCTTAGTGCAGTTTTATTGGTTCACTTTTGACTTTTCACGTTCTTGCTGAATATTTATTTTTTTCTCATGTATACATGTTTGCACTTCAATTTTAATTCTCTGACATATATATAATTCCTCCGTGCACTTTTCTTTGGTTCACTTTTGACTTTTAAAGTTCTTGCTGAATATTTATTCTCTTCTCATGTATA
This sequence comes from Lycium ferocissimum, assembly GCF_029784015.1. Taxonomy (NCBI): domain Eukaryota; kingdom Viridiplantae; phylum Streptophyta; class Magnoliopsida; order Solanales; family Solanaceae; genus Lycium; species Lycium ferocissimum. The sequence goes on from NW_026723526.1 coordinate 3,893, forward strand.
CATGTATGCACTTCAATTTTAATTCTCCGACACATATATTTTCTCCGTGCACTTTTACTTATTCACTTTTAACTTTTCACGTTCTTTAAGAATTAATAAATAAAGTGCTCCCTCCGTCTCATATTACTGGGTCACATTACTTGACTGTTCACGTTCTTTAAGAATTAATAAATGAAGTACTCCCTCCATCTCATATTACTGGGTCACATTACTTGACTTTTTAGGTTCTTTAAGAATTAATAAATGAAGCTCTCCCTTCATCACATATTACTTGGCCACATTACTATACTTAACTTTTCATGTTCTTTAAGAATTAATAAATGAAATACTTCCTTCGTCCCATATTCTTATTACACATTACTAAAAAAAAAAAAAAAAAAAATATATATCTATTTTTCTATTCTATACTTTTCTTATTATATTGTTATATTTCTATTATATAACACTCAAGGTGGACGAACACAACAACAATAAGTTATACAAAAAGCAACTAAAATTATACTCTAAGCAGGGACTAACATGTATACATTTCAGAAGTTGAACATTAATTCTACCTCTTGTGTGTTTACTTTTTAAGTACGGTCCAGATGTTGTCTTAATTGTCTTTTCATTTCCTTCATTTGGCATATATCTTGTCTCAATTTAAGTGTCTACGTTTGACTAGACACGAAGTTTAAGAAATAAAGATAGACTTTTGAATCTTGTGGTTCTAAATTAAAAATGTGTATAATATAATAAAATATCCTTTGAATTTTTGTGATTATACACTTGACATGTAGGATATTTGAATTGTCAACTTACTAACTATAAAAAGAGGAGGATATAACCAAAATACGACATTTTTTTTATTTAACAACAAACGGCTAAGGCGGACGAACACAACAACAATAAGTTGTACAAAAAGCCTCGAAATTGTACTCTAAGCCGTAACTAACATGTGTACATTTCAGAAGTTTAACATTAATACTACCTCTTGTGTATTTACATTTTAAGTCCCCACGTGTCCGCAGTGTCTCAATTGCCCTTTCATTTCCTTCATTTGGCATATACTCCCTCTGTCTCAATTTAAGTGTCTACGTTTAATTAGACACGGAGTTTGTAAATAAAGATAGACTTTTGAATCATGTGGTTCTAAATTAAAAATGTGTATAATATAAAAAAATATGCTTTGAATTTTTGTGATTATAAACTTGACATATACGATATTTGAATTATCAACTTACTAAATATAAAAAAAGGCGGACATAACCAAAATAAGATAAATTTTAACAACAATTGGGAAATTAAGGGAAAATAAGAAGAAAAGAAAAAAGATGGAGACTCACTAAGGAGAATCGTAGTATCCTTTGTAAAATATACAAATCATAAAAACTAACTAAATTGAGTAATCAAATTAATCATGTTGGGCCCTGTGCATCGCACTGACATAATTTGCTAGTTCGATACTATCCAAAAGAATTTTCCCGAATATATTTTACCAAAACGCTTTGAAGAAATTTTCAAAAAAACAAGCCGAAAAAATAATAATCAACGCACATTAAATTGAGTCCATATTACTCTTTTTTCCTTTTTTTTTTTTTTGGTGAATCCGACCACAAGGTTCAAGGGGAAGTGTTGAAAAATGAACCTTGTGTTGGAAGAAGAAAAGAACTTTCTTGATTTTTTTGATGCATGAATTGTCTTAGTTCATGTATAGAAAATTAAATATGACACATGTATTATTTACTTTATTCATGAACTAGGAAAAATGAAAAATGAAAATTGTTCATGGACTAGCAAGATAAAAAGGATTTTTAGAATGAAATTAGGTACATGGTAGAAAATTCCTATAAATACCTAGGTACTTAGGCATATGGAATGATGGAGAAGAAAAAAGGTAGTCTTATATGCAAGTTAAGTCGGCGGAAATATATTTTTGTCGCTTCTCTTTAAGGAGGATAATTGATTGTGTAAGTCAAGTTGAATAGAAATTCATCTTTCCTCCTTTTCTCTTCTAGTGAGTTTTGAGTGTTGTTTGTGTTGTCTTGCTCTCCCAAATTTCCAACATTTGGTATCATAGGGTACAAAGAGGATGGAAGAGGGAGAGAGACATTATAATTTCATTATATAAGTGTTATATAATTAGATATAAACTCCACTCTTACATAATAATATTACAAAAGAGGGTATATATAAGTGCTAAAGAATAATTCTAGATATAACACCAGTAAATGCTTTCACACTTTCACTATGAAATTGGCCATCTCATAAACACAAAACCATGCACCTAATAACATTTAAATTCTATGCATCTAATCACATAGATATCCTAAAAGCCACATACATAACATCAAAGTGCATGAACTTGATATATTTAAAATTGTATTTCTAACAAATGCTGCTTGATAAAAGACAAAACATTGCACCAGCTAAGAATACATAGAATGGCCAAGTTGCTTCATTTGTTGCACTTTCTGATAAAGTGATGTCCATTTGTAAGTGTTGCCCCTGATTCAGGTCAAAAACAAAAAAATGAAATTAGCGATGACCACTTAAAATTTGTTGCCCGTCCTATTTAACGACAGATTAGGGACGAATTATCAAAAAATCTTGTTAGCTATTGGCTATTT